>NC_081845.1:55466644-55606644 GCF_963259705.1 Myotis daubentonii | reverse complement strand
TGGGGCCACAACAAAGAAACAGAATTTCCGGAGGAGGAGGCCCAGAAACCAGGATTTTAAAAAGATTCCCAGGTGATTCTAACGTGCAGCCAAGGTTGAGAACCACTGATGTAGTGCCTCCAGATGTCAGGTTTTCTCACCTGCACAGTGAGGATAGATGTAATACCAACCTCACAGCAGGAAACCAGGTTTTCTGTGTGAAATCACTTTGCGTAATGCCGGTGTGTGGCAAGTGCTTAGTAAATGCTGGCTCACTTTTATCGTGACTTTTGTTTTGTTCATTCAGTGCCCTTCCAGAGGGAGCTGAGGTTTAGAAATGTGCCCAGGTCTCTACTCATGAGTGGAGGAGTCAGCCCTGCCTGGTTGCCTTGCACGTCAGGGGGTGGGCGTCAGAAATGAGGCTGGAGGGTAGGATGAGACCAGATCTCAAAGAGCCTGGTGGTCCACAGTGCTCAGGGTGTTGAATTTGATCACAGAGGGAACGGAGAGCCTCTGTAGGACCAGAAGGTTAAGACTGACAAGGTCAGACTTGCATCTTAGAGAGGTTGTGCTGGCTGCAACATGCAGGAGGGTTTAGAAATGGCAATGGCTGCTGCCGAGAGCCCAGTTAGGAAGCTGTTGCATTAGTCCAGAGAGGAGGCGAGGCCTGAAGCAGGTAGCAGTGGGATGGAAATGAACCCACATTTAGAAGAAGGGGAGAGATACTGGTGGAATGGGAGTGGGGCGAGTGAGTGGGAAGGATTTGGCTGCTCCAGGGTTTCTGGCTTTATTGATACTGGCAGTTTGGGCAGAGAGGGAATAAATGAAAAATATGACGTCAGTTTTGCTGCAGTCCAGCCATATAACGCTGGTTGGTAAACTGCAAGGTGGCTGACATATTGGATCGTCTTTCATTAAGAACTATAGAGCTTTAACCGGTTTGGCTCAGTGGATAGAGCGTCGGCCTGCAGACTAAAGGGTCCCAGGTTCGATTCCAGTCAAGAGCATGTACCTTGGTTGCGGGCATATCCCCAGTAGGGGGTGTGCAGGAGGCAGCTGATTGATGTTTCTCTCTCATCGATGTGTCTAACTATCCCTCTTCCTTCCTCTCTGTAAAAAATCAATAAAATATATTTTTTTAAAAGGAACTATAGAAACATTCATTTTAAAAAACTTTACAGTTAAGCAAGATAGTTACTGAAATCTAACAGAGACATTTCAACATAGGAAGAAACCATGAGTAAGAGGTTACCCAAGACTGGGAGAAACTTGACTAGGTCAGCTTTTAAGAGGGAAGTAATTAGGTAAGAGGAAAAGGTAAAAATTAGTAGATTCTCAGAAATGGAGGAAAAAGCAAATTTAGAAATTCTGCGTTTAATTGGGGAGACAGGTAGGTGGGAAAGTGAGGACACTGTGTTGCTTTCTCTGTGTAGATGTGTACACTGTAGGACATAATACACAGTCGTGTGAGCAGATACACAGGGTGTGCCTGTGTGGCCAGCAAGGGGCTACAAGGCGGAGCAGGATGGAGATGGCAGGACCCCCACAAAGAGAATACTGGGAAGGGGGGGCTAATTTAGACTAAGGGTCACCAGCCAGTACTTCCAGGCCTGTTCCCAGATGACCTGCAAAGTAAAGCAAATCTGTTGTGGTATTTAGAAATTTTGAGACGCACTGGTTTGTTTGTTTATTTATTTGTTTATTTATTTAAAATACTAGAGACCCAGTGCATGAATTCGTGCATAGGTGGGGTCCAGCCCACCCGCCCCAATGGGGGCTGATCGGGGGCGGGGCTGGCCAATGGGAGGAGCCACAGGTGGTTAGCTGGCCGGCCTGCCCCCAATTGGGGCCAGGGGGCAATCAGGCCTGTTGGCCAGCCACAGTGGGCATCATAGCGACCAGTGATTCCAGTCATTCTGGCATTCCGGTTGCTGGCTTTTTAAATATAGAGAGGTATTTATTATTGATTTCAGAGAGGAAGGGAGAAGGAGAGAGAGAGATAGAAACATCAATGATGAGAGAGAATCGTTAATTGGCTGCCTCCTGCACTCCCCACACTGAGGATCAAGCCCACAACCCCAGCTTGTGCCCTGACCAGAAATCAAGCCATGACCTCTTGGTTCATAGGCTGACGCTCAACCACGGAGGCAAGCCAGCCGGGCTTAGAAATTTTGAGACTTACTGGGTTAAATACTAGGTTAGCAAAACTGCCTTGGCAACCAGAGCAGATAGGCAGATGCCCAGAGGAGACAGACTAATTCCAGAAGCCAATGGAGAAAGGGGTGCAGGCTTTTCAGGGAAGGCGGCTGGCATGTTGTGTCCTGCTGGTATTATTCCAGGGGAAACTGCCAGGTATTAAGATGGTTGTTTTGTTACCCAATAGCTACTCCCAGAACAGTAGGGAATGGGAGAGAGCAAAGAAGGTAGGAGGCAAGGTTTGCATTAAAAAACTACCCCAGCTTGCCCAGCTGGCTTGGCTCAGTGGTTGACCATCAACCTATGAACCAGGAGGTCATGGTTCAATTCCTAGTCAGGGCACATGCTGGGCTGTGGACTTGATCCCAATGTGGGGCGTGCAGGAGGCAGCCGATCAATGATTCGCCCTCATCATTGATGTCTCTATCTCTCTCTCCCTTGCTCTTCCTCTCTGAAATCAATAAAAATATGTTTTTTAAAAACTTCCCCACCTCTTCACAAAGCCCTGAGCTCAGAGTGGGCCCAGAAACCCGGCAGGGCGCAGTCATTTCACCTATTCTTTCTCAGACAGGAACCTGCTGGGAATGAAGCAGGGGGCAGCCCCGGGCAGACAGAAGAGAGAAACCAGGGCCGCCCTGTAAAATGCGGAGCAGGCCTTCTCCTGCTTGTCTTGGGGGTCTTCACTTCCCCAGAAAAATTAGAGGGCAAGAGTCCTTGGCAAGAAACTTTGTGGAATCGGGACCAAGGAGACGTGGAGCTGTGAGGAGGAGGAGAGGCCTCTGGTCTCTGTCAACAGAACCTGCCAGGCGCCTTGGCTAAAGTCCCATAGATTTTAGTGGTTCCCTCTTGCAGATGGAGGCTGGGACCATTGGGTGGGTGGATTGGAACGTGGGTTTCTGAGGGAAAACAGAATTCAAAAGGCTGGGCAGCACCTGGTGAATGCAGGCCCTGCCCCAGATCTGGGTTGGCAGGACCATGGACGTCTAGCCAGCTTCCTGGCGACTCTTGTGTTGATGCTACCTCCAGTACCGTCGGTGGTGTGGGACCCAGGGAGCAGGGGTCAGCCCAGCCTGAGGACCTGGATGTCCCTGACCCAGCTCCAGGACAACTGCATAAACCTCGGGCGGGAGGAGGGCAGAGGCCCTGGGAGCGGCCTCCTGCAGCCCTGCCCATGTGGGAGCCACTGGGCTAACGCAGTCTTCTTTAAAGTGTGCTTTTATTGGAAATTCCAGAGTACCTAATTCTTCTTCTCTTCTCTTTTTCTACTAGGCCCTGGGAAATCATGAATTTGATAATGGTGCCGAAGGTCTGATTGATCCACTCCTCAGAAAGGCCACATTTCCAATTCTGAGTGCAAACATCAAAGCGAAGGGGCCGCTAGCATCTCAAATAGAAAATCTTTATTTGCCATATAAAATCCTTTCTGTTGATGGTGAATCGGTGGGAATTGTTGGATACACTTCAAGAGAAACTCCTGTTCTCTCAAAGCCAGGTACTTTCTATGTTTATAGCACTCTGGCTTGAAAATAGAGGCACCAAATCAGAGCTTGGCACTATTTTGATGGGCTGTAGGTAGTAGGAGGAATAAGGGGTGGTGTTGGGAAACAGTGTGCCTAGGGTGGCATTGACAAAACCAGTCTGGTGGCTCCCACATCGTCCTAGGTTACTTCTTAAGGACATTTGCTCTCCCGTTCCGTGAACTTCCTTGATGACAGTGTCTCTGTTTAATTCACTGCATTTAAAATTGGAGGAGAAATCTACTTAAATCCAGGGCTAACCAGTGCAGAGTCATTTACTGGAGAATAAGAGCCACATACTCACTGCCCTCATCCCATGGGATCAGGGTGCCTAGAGCGAGGGTACTACGTCATCTAGCTTATCTTTCCTTTTCTGGTCTGATTACTACATGTCTAGTTAACTCTCCTTTCTGCCTTTGCCTTGTTCATCTTTTCTGGTTAGAATGACTTTGCTATATCTGGCTTTCTGGGAAATATGTATATATTCTTGAATGGTCTGATGATATCTACATCTATATGTATATATATTTTAGAAGACATATATCTGCCCATATCTTTATATACCCTTATACACAAGCTTTTATGTATAACCCTAAAACCATTCAAGAAACATTTCTGAGCCACTTTTACAGGAAGGAACACTTTCACAGAAACACTACCGGTGAGAATTACATCTTTTCTAAATTCTCCAAATTAATTTTCTTTCCATATTTGAAGAAAAAAGTGAAACTAGGAGCTATCAGGAACAAGGATTTTCATCCAGAATTAATTGATACACCTGTCAGAATGACCACCATCAATAAATCAGCAAACAACAGGAGTTGGCGAGGATGTGGAGTAACGGGAACCCTCGTGCACTGCTGGTGGGAACACAGACTGTTGCAGCCACTGTGCGAAACAGTATGGAGTTTCCTCAGAAAATTAAAAATGGAACTGCCTTATGACTCAGTGATTCCCCTTCTGGAAATATAACCGAAGAAACCTGAAACACGAATTTGAAAGAATATATGCACCCTATGTTCATAGCAGCTGTTTACTATAGCCAAGATTGGAAGCAGCCCAAGTGTCCATCAGTAGACGAGTGAATAAAGACTCTGTGGTACATTTACACAATGGAATACTACTCAGCCAGAAAAAAGAAGAAGGAAATCTTACCTTTTGTGATAGCATGGATGGGCCTAGAGAGTATTATGCTGAGTGAAATAAGCCAGTCAGAGAAAGACAAGTACCATGATTTCACTTAAACTAACAAAACAGAAACAGTCATAGATACAGAGAACAGACTGACAGCTCTCAGAGGGGAGGGTACGTAATGGGGGTTGAAAAGGTGAAGGGATTAAGTAAAGAAAACAAAACTGACTGCCACGGACAACAGTGTGGTGATTACCAGAGGGAAAGGGGGATGGGGGAAGGTAGAAGAGGGTGAAAGGGGGATAAATGGTGACGGAAGGAGACTTGACTTGGGGCAGTGAACACACAGTACAATATGCAGATGATGGACTATAGAATTGTACACCTGAAACCTATATCATTTTATTAACCAATGTCACCCCAATAAATCAGTAAACATAAGATTTTAAAAAGAATGAACTGCTAAAGGACATATAATTATTTAACAATTAGGAAAGCAATATATTTATTGTTGCTGTTAAAATAGGTCCAGGCCATTGGAAACAACAAAAAGGTCAGCTGAACTTTACCCTGAGCAGCATGGGTCAAGATCCCCCGAGGGGAGGTGGGGACGGTCATGGACCCCAGGCAGCAGGCAGACAGCTGGCCCACGGGTGACCACACCTTTGCACACTGCATGACACACAGTGTATAGATGCTGCTGAGGTCGTGTGGAGCCACAGGGTGGTGTACAATCACGGGCTTCTGAAATGTTTTAGAAGTGTCCCTCCGGCTCAGAAGGAAGCGGTCCCAGCAGCAGGCCTGACGGGCTGTCTCAGCCACTCCCGTCACAGGGACGGGTTTCATTTCAGCCTTGCTGGTCTTTGAAGAGATGGACACTTTTACCCACTAGAGCTGTGAGGCTCCTGGGTTTTGAAAGTTCTTTACAAGATGTTATTCATGTTTTGGCAATTTCATTTTAGTGATGATTATTAGAAATTTTGCTTACAGGAGTCTCGGTGATGGCGAACCTTTTGAGCTCGGCGTGTCAGCATTTTGAAAAACCCTAACTTAACTCTGGTGCCGTGTCACATATAGAAATTTTTTGATATTTTCAACCATAGTAAAACAAAGACTTCTATTTTTGATATTTATTTTATATATTTAAATGCCATTTAACAAAGAAAAATCAACCAAAAAAATGAGTTCGCGTGTCACCTCTGACACGCGTGACATAGGTTCGCCATCACTGGGATAGATGATCTGGAGGACTCCTTTGTGACTGAGTGCTGGATGTGACTCCAGGGCAGTGTGTCTGTGTTTGCAATCACTCTGTGCCAATAAAGGCCATAAGACCTCAAGGCTTGCTGAGGCCTGGCTGCAGGGACAGAGCCTGGTGGTCTTGCCACACCTAGTAGCACATGCTGGCAGCCCACAGAGGGCAAGGCTGTGCAGTCTCACCCACACTTGCCAACAGGCAATGGTCTGTCCCCACTGTGGGGGGAGAAGGCACCCAGTGAAGATGAGCACTCTCAATACCCAGATGGGACCCCTGTCTATGCCGAGCTCAGTGATAATCTCATGCTGACCTTTAGCCAGTGAGCAGAACGGAGTTGTCAGCCCGCGTGTTAAGATTGGCATGCAAGAACTAGTTGCTGACAGAGTTGTAAGTTTAAGACTGATTATCCTAAACTTGCAAACAAAGCCTTAGCATTTTCTGCCTTGGTGTAAAGGAAGTCTACATATAAAAATAGAATAGAAAACAAAAATAGGCTTGCAAGTCTGAAGCCTCCTCATAATTTGAGCTTGAATTTTGAGCAGCATAATATCATCTGCAACCTTAAACGAATGCAACATTAAGTGAATGTAACTGAGAATCAATAACCTGGATGGGCAGAAAGGGGCTTTGTAGCGATTTTACATTTAATTTAAAAACTATGTGTTGGCACCCTCGCTAGTTTGGCTCAGTGGATAGAGCAGCAACCTGTGGACTGAAGAGTCCCAGGTTCAATTCCGGTCAAGGGCACATGTCCAGGTTGTGGGCTTGATCCCCAGTAGGAGGCGTCAGGAGGCAGCTGATTGATGTTTCTGTCTATCTCTCCCTCTCCCTTCCTTTCTGAAATCAATAAAAATATTTTTTAAGAAAGTAAATAAATAAAATGTGTTGGCCTTAGTCATTTAAGAGCTTTAGCAGATTAAGATGTTTTTACTTAGCATGTTAGTGTGTACAATAAGTAGTATAATAAAAAGTATTAATACATACCCATTGTATTTGTTTTGTTCCTTTTAGGGCCAAATTTAGTATTTGAAGAGGAAATCCCTGCATTGCAAATGCAAGTAGATAAGCTAACGACCCTCAATGTGAACAAAATTATTGCACTGGGACACTCTGGTTTTGAAATGGATAAACTCATCGCTCAGAAAGTGAGGGGCGTGGACGTCGTGGTGGGAGGACACACCAACACGTTCCTTTACACAGGTAATTGCTTCAGAAGGGTTATACCAGCCAGGGGTCTGCATAGCTTAGTCTCTTTTGCCTTTGCAACTGCTATTATTATTTTTACTACTGTTTAGCATATAACAGAAATTATATATGTAATATACATATGCAATACACATTGAAAGGTAATAGGTGTAAATCTTACTCAGAGACATTACTAAGAACAGTTTATTGCTTGCATGATTGTCAGTTTCATTTATGTATATTGTAAATATACATTATATATATATAATGTAAATATACATTATATATTTATATATATAAAAGATTACTGAACCCCAACCAAAAGTCAGTTTATATAAAAAAAAGCAATAAGTCATATGAAAATGTATAAGCATAAGCAAGCTACTGTAAATAAGGCCTTCCCCGCTCAAAGGGGCAGGGCTTGCTTTGTAGGTTCGCAGGTGCAGGAGCTGGAACCCTGGGTTCAAGTCCTGACTCAGCTGCATCCAGGCCTCTGAGAGTCCTGGAGCCACGCCGCCCTGCCCCTCTGGAGAGTGTGAGCTCTCCCCCGCCTCCCTCCTTTCCCTCCCCTGCTCCCTCTCCCTTCTCCTACCTCTTCTTCCCCTATCTCTTGCTCCTGCCCCCTCTACCTCAGTCCTCTCTCTCCCTCCCTTTGTCTATGTAAGAAGCATCCAAAGCTGTGGAGAATTTTTGTGAGCATTTATTGGAGCCAAACAGGATATATGCCGGGGGCAAGATTTCAGATGCTCCTAAAAATAATTTTTGCAGTCTATTTTATGCACTTGACATTAAAGAAAGGAAATAAGGAAGACTGGAGAAAACAAGGTGGCAGCTGGATTGCAGAATAGTTGACAGGATTGTGTGCTCTCTTGAGGGTGAATACTCCACCCCAGGGGTCTTACTGCTGGCATTTCAGCGGTGTGTTAACCTGGATGCACAGGAGCAATGGGCAGAGCTGGCTTAAAACCTTCCACTAAAGAAGCTATAGGCCTGGGCTGTGACTACCCACCATGACCTGCCCAGTTAGGGATTTATGATCAGATCACCTGTGAGCTTACTTTCCAGAGAAAAGCTGCTTTTTCATCCACACCTTTCTTGCTCCTCTCCTTTTTCCTCCTCCCTCCCTTTCCCCTTCCCTCCTTCTCCCCTCCTTCCCCTTCTCTCCTTGGTGTTATATAGTTTTAGTTAGAAACTAACCTATAATGCCCCAAACTGTCTGAGCCTGGCTCGGTGCCCCACACCACCACTGCATGGAGCTTTAAAGTGTTTTCAAGAAAAGGAAGAAGAAGAGGCCTGGCTGCAGCGAGAAGGAAGGCTTTGGTGGGGAACAAGCCACTCCTTGAAGAGGTGGCTCCTTCGCACATCTCGGTGTAGCCTCTCCAGCGTGATAAAAGCAAAGATAGGCTACACCCCAAACAGCAGAACATGTTTCAGAGGGTTATCACCGAGAAGAGTGTGGACAAGGAGCAAACGTCTCCTCAAGGTTCTGTCATCAAATAGACATGAGACAAATTAGAAACAGACAATAACCAAAATTAATACATGCATAACTATGGGAGCCGCCCACACGGGAGCCAGAGACTGAGGGCTGAAAGGTGGTAACTGTGACATTCTGAGCTAAGGATGAGGGACGGTGCCTGAGGCTCCAGAGGGAGGAGGCCGTTGAAGACCAGGTGCTCAGCACTGGGAAGTCTCCCCTGCCCTGTAGAGAGGTGAGACGGACATTGTTTCTGGTGATAACTCCCACTCTGGGCAAGGCCCCCATTTACACTCTTTAAGGGAGAAGTGAACGTTCCTCTGGGCCGTAGGGTCTCGATCGCCTTCGCCCGAAAGTGGCCCACAGGCCCGGGTGGCACCTCGCGGGGGGCTGTCTGACCCCCTCGGGTGAGCAGGGGGTGGAGGCTGCCCTCGGGTGAAATAGGCCAGTCAGAACGGTGACACCGGTGAACTGTTGCACATGGTGGGGCTGGCTTTCCTGTGAGAAAAGAATGCCAGGATTTACAGGGGCTCACCCAAGGCCGGCTCACGTCGTCTCCCTGTTGGCAGACGCAGGCTAAAGAATTTCAAAGTGGGTTACACCCATCCGTGAGTGTGAAGGCAATGTGGTGGGTTAGAGAACAGTGGGTGGTGTCCTTTTTTCCAACAGATTAGACAATCAAACGTCACCCCTGTGTTTAATTTTCTGCTGTTTAATGGAAAAAGATGTCTATATAAAGTGGTGAGAACAGCCCCAGGCACGTAGCAGGCACTAAGTACATCCGTGTGGCGAGGACGGGGATGGACAGACAGGGATGTGAGCTTCCTCGGTGCGGGGAGTGGTGCGATCAAACATCAGAGCGCCACGAAGCACCTGGGGAGAGTTACGGGGACCGACTGTGCCAAGACGGGGAAGTCCAGAGCGGCACTGCGTCAAGCGCTCTGTGTGTGCCCTAACTGGGGGTTCGGCCCTGACTCGGCCTGATTTCCCTCGCTGTAGAGGGAATCACAGAACCTATCCTGAGGGTCACTGGGACGCCGGTGTGTAAGGGTGGGTGAGGGCAAGAGCCTCAGAACAGGGCCCGGCATCCATGTCTCGGTCCTGGCCCTGCTCTGTAGACAAGGCTCACTAAAGCCTTCCCTGGAGCCTCTTCTGAGCTTTTCCCTGAGGCAGTGTCAGAGCCCCAGGACACATGGCGGGAGCTGGAGATGTGCTTCCCACACTTCCTGCTTAGAGCAGTGATTTCGAACTTTTTTGCTATAATCCATAGTAAGAACGGCATTGTGTGTGTGTGTGTGTGCGCGCGTGTGCATTCTCACACATAAACACACAAACGCAAAGAAACTTTTATGGAGCACCCAGAATGCACTCTGATCTCTTCTGTTCTTCTGTTCCATTTTTCTAAGTGCCGGTTACAACCCTTAATCTCTTCATACTGTAGCCAGCCCATATTTTGGAAAACTCAGCTTTAAATGAGTTGTGACCAAGACAGAGCATGAACAATCTCAGGCTCAAACCTCTCCATTCGGATGCTGAAGCTACTCCCGGGTTCCTCAGGACTTACCTTAACTGAGCCCTCCTACAGCACCACTTCCACCCACAGCCTTGGTGAGGCCATCAGTTAGCGTGCCCTGCTGGGTCTGAAAAGGGCTGCTGGCTCCGCCTGGCTTCCCACGAATTCTGCGGCTGTCCTTTTGTTCTTGCCACTTTGTTCCAGCCCATGAAGTCCTGCAAAACACTGTGTGCCTTTTGCTAAGTAGCCGACTTTAGTTAATGATGAATGACTGGATGAAAGAAAGTGTATGGGTAAAAGGTATAAGCTGCTTATCCATAAATCTCAAGGGGGATAGTTACAGCCTCTGAAGAACACTGCCTCTGGAGTCTTAGTCATCCATTTCACGTTTTCTGATTGCGTGGCAAGATTAAACTTGCTCTTTCGAAAATTTTCAGTTTTGATACCCATCATTTTGAGGAATGAGCTGACAAAGGTAATAAGGGGATTCCAGGACACAGGAAGGGATGAGGCATATTTCCTTGTTTAAGTACATTTTTTCAGCTTTAAAAAAAAACAACCACAAACCTCCACTGAATTGTTTGAATTGCATTAGCATAAAGTTAAGTTAAATATTATTAGTTAAAAAAATATGTAGTTAAAAATAATGCATCTTGCCGAAACCGGTTTGGCTCAGTGGATAGAGCGTCGGCCTGTGGACTGAAAGGTCCCAGGTTCGATTCCGGTCAAGGGCATGTACCTGGGTTGCGGGCACATCCCCAGTGGGGGGTGTGCAGGCGGTGGCTGTCGATGTTTCTCTCTCATCGATGTTTCTGACTCTCTATCTCTCTCCCTTCCTCTCTGTAAAAAGTCAATAAAATATATTTAAAAAAAAAAAATAATGCATCTCTTGCTATGGTAAATCTTGCTGAAAATCATTTCAACACACATACAGGACCTGCCACACACACACACACACACACACACACACACACACACCATCACACACCATCACACACACACACCATCACACACACACACACACCATCACACACACACACACCATCACACACACACCATCACACACACACACACCATCACACACACACCATCACACACACCATCACACCATCACACACACACATCACACACACACACCATCACACACACACACCTGAAAGAGAATTTCACAAAGATCTGGATTGCACCCAGTATTTTTTCTGTTTTGTTACTTAATTTGTTTACTTAATTTGAAAACTCAGCTGCAGGATAGCGGAGATTGAAGCCTGGAAGTCTCCGTTTGACCCCTTAAGGGATCAAATATATGGTGATGGAAGGAGATTAGACTTTGGGTGGTGAATACACAATGTGTATACTAGTACCTACGATGTGTTGTAGAATTGTACACTTGAAACTTAGATACTGTTATTAGCCAATGTCACCCCAATAAATGTAGTTGAAAAAATAAAATAATAAATTTTTTAAAACTCAGCTTTAAATGAGGTATGACAAAAACAGTCCATAAACAGCCCCTCTGCAAATGTTGAGCATCAGTCTAGGTTCTATTGATTACAACCCTGGTGCACATGTCAGAATGAAGAGGAGAACGCCCCCCCCCCCCCACAACCAGGCTTACAAAATGTTACAGCTGCAGGGACAAGGGCTGGGACGCACATATCTTCTCTGAAGAAATTAAGTCCCGGTTATTGCCTTTGGAGAAAAAGGTAGCAAGGTGAGTGCAGGTTGAAAGCAGCAGCAGATATTCCCGGGGACTCTGTCCTGTGTCAGCCCGTGAAGGCGGACAGCTCCTAAGGTGCTGTCTCTCGGCCTCCCACGACTCTGAGTTATTCTTGGGTTATACCAGCCAGCCTGGCTGGCTGTGGCCGTGGGTGAAAGTAGACATCAGTTTCTCTGTCTGCAGAATAACAGGATTGATCCCTTCCATTCGCACACCCTGTTCCCCAGAAAGTCATCTGTGCAAAGAGGCTGATTGCTTACTTTCCAAAATCAGGGGAGATAAAACATTTTCTGGCCGAACACTATAGTTTCTCGAGGGTAGTGCAGTGAACGTACTTTTACCTCTAATTTCTTCGAGGCTTATCTACAGGGGAATTTGTAAAGACCTTGCCAGGCTTTGGAAGCAGAGCTTGGGTCTTCCATGCCAGACAATCTCCAGGTTCTCTTTATTTAAAGTGTGTACTGCACACTCCCTTGTTCGCCAACCCAACTGAAAGGAATGGTTGGTGGGAATCAGCTGTTAAGACCCCCCTCACTGAGCACAAACACAGCACTTCCCACTGGACCACTGGAAGTGACCACTACCTTGGGAATGCCTTCTCCAGCTAAATACTGATTTTCCCTAAAGAAACGTATTTGGTTTACATGAATTTGTGGTTGTGTGTACCTCCTTATTAATCTCCAGAAATTAGGTGTTGCTTCTGGAAAGAGCACTGTTAGTGAGTGGAGGATAGTTCTGAGGTGTTTTCTGGGTCCCTCCGTCTGGTCTCACGGGAAAGTAGCCAGGGGGCCATTCCACCTAGGGCTCAGGAGCTGAAGCATAGCTTAGGTTAAGATGTTATCTTCAGCCTGCCAAAGGTCCAGGTCTTGTGACCATTACTCAGTGCCAGGCTGCTGTCCCCTGCTGCCTCGGGGGTTGCTGATTATCCAGGAGAAAAGGTGAGGTCTCCGAGGGGTAAGGGTGTGGGGGAGGGGAATATGGTTTCTAGAGCTAGGATTTGAAACTAAATGGAAGTCATAAGGAGCCTTGGTTTCAGAATGACTGTGTTTTTATGACTCTTGTTTTTATTTTTCATTTGTTTCATAAAGCCCTGTTCTGTAGTGTAAAAAGTGAATAGGAAGTCTGGTTTCTGGAAGGGTACTGAGCCATGGGTAGGCTAGATCCTTCAGAAGAGAAGGAGGTATCACTCCTTGCCTGCTCTGTTTCGGTTGAGCAGCCTCGCCCAGCCCCATATAGATGAAACAAAGACCGTAGGCCTGGCCCGTGGACCGTGGACATCCACAACACTGGGCAGGTGTTGGAGCTCTGTACACGTTTGCTGAGTGAGTGAATGATGTGGTAGCCCATTCCATGTAGAGCTCCCCGATTTGATGTGCCTATAACCAGTCAGGGTTGAGTGCAGCCTGGATTGGATTTCAGGCCAGCTTCACCTAGACCAGTGATTTTCAATCAGTGTGCCACAAGAATTTAAAAAACATGCAATACCTGACTGTTTAGTCAGAGGCACTGAGCTCTTTTCCCTTAGGTTGTCAAGAAATGACAACAGCCAATACAACAATAGCTGTCCAGTGTGAATAAATCAAAGTTATACCTGTTTTTTGTCAGATTGGCAAAAACTATTATATATTTTTTGGTGTAGTGCAGAATTCTAGTAATTACTTTAAGTGTACCATTAAATGAAAGAGGTTGAAATTGCTGTTCTACTTCCCAGACAAAAAAAGTTAAATTCCATTACCACCAAACCAGCATTTCAAGGAATGTTAAAGGGCCTACTTTAAGAAGAAATCATCCTATCTAATAAAAGAGAAACATGGTAATTAGCGTACGTCCGCAACCCTTCCCATTGGCTAATCAGGGTGATATGCAAATTAACTGCCAGCCAAGATGGCGGCCGGCAGCCAGGCAGCTTGAAACTAACATGAGGCTTGCTTGCTTCAGTGACGGAGGAAACCAATGTTCCCCGCCTGCCTTGCCGGCCTCTGAGCTTGCAGTTTGAAACATAGTTACAAATATAGAAGCTAAACAAAACCCCAGAAACCTGCTTTCAGCCCACCGGGATATCGAGCTGGAGTTGATACAGTGTTTTGATTATAGAACACAAACAAACCAGATACCTGCTTTCAGCAGCAGAGGCCTCAGAGCTGGAGTCAGAGCTAAAGCTGGCCCAGAATAAAAAAAAGAAAAAAAGAAAAAAAGGAGCAGTTGGGAGCTTCAGTCACCCGCCAGCCTGAAAACAGCCCTCAGCCCCTCACCCAGGCTGTCCAGGCACCCCAGTGGGGACCCCCACCCTGAAGGGTGTGTGACCAGCTGCAAACAGCCATCATCCCCTCATCCAGGCTGGCCAGGCACCCCAGTGAGGACCCCCACCCTGATCCAGGACACCTTTCAGGGCAAACCAGCCAGCACCCACCCATGCACCAGGCCTCTATCCTATATAGTAAAAGGGTAATATGCCTCCCAGCACTGGGATCAGAGGTGCTGAGAGGCCTCCCAGCACCGGGATCAGTGTGACAGGGGGCAGCGCCCAAACCCCCTGATCGCCCTGCGGCTCTGTGTGTGACAGGGGGCGGGGCCACAACCTCCCTATCCGCCCTGCTCTGTTCGTGACAGGGGAAGGCGCCCCAACCCCCTGATCAGCCCTGCTCTGTGCCTGATAGGGAGGAGCTCCCCAACCCCCTGATCGCCCTGCGGCTCTGTGTGTGACAGGGTGCGGCGCCCCAACCCCCTGATCGGCCCTGCTCTGTGTGTGACAGGGTGCGGTGCCCCAACCCCCTCCCCCCACGGGCCCTGCCTGTGTGTGACAGTGGGCAGCGCCCCAGCCCCCTGATCGGCCCTGCTCTGTGCCTGATGGGGGGAGCTCCCCAACCCCCTGATGCCCTGCGGCTCTGTGTGTGACGGGGGAGGGGCCACAACCTCCCTATCCGCCCTGCTCTGTTCGTTACAGGGGAAGGCACCCCAATCCCCTGATCAGCCCTGCTCTGTGCCTGAGAGGGGGGAGCTCCCCAACCCCCTGATTGACCCTGCTTTGTGCGTGACAGGGTACAGAGCCCCAACCCCCCTGATGGGCCCTGCTCTGTGCGAGACAAGGGGCAGCGCCCCAACCCCCTGATTGGCCCTGCTCTGTGCATGACAGGGGGTGGCACCGCAAGCTCCCCATCGACCCTGCCTTGAGTATGACAGGGGGCAGTGCCCCAACCCCCCAATCGGCCCTACCCTGAGCGTGACCCCCAATCTGCCCTGCTCTGTGCATGACAGGGGGCAGCGCCCCAACTCTCCAATCAGCCCTGCTCTGAGCCTGACCAGGGGCTGCACCTAGGGATTGGGCCTGCCCTCTGTCACCCGGGAGCAGGCCTAAACCAGCAGGTCGTTATCTCCCAAGGGGTCCCAGGCTGTGGGAGGGCACAGGCCGGGCTGAGGGACCCCCCCTCCCCCCCGAGTGCACAAGTTTTTGTGCACCGGGCCTCTAGTATATAATAAAGGACTAATGCAAATTGTCCCTTTGGGAGTTCAACTAACTGGGAGTTAGACTGACCGGGAGTTGGACTGCTCGCTATGATGTGCGCTGACCACCAGGGGGCGATGCAGAATGAAAAAAAGTCCCAGCCAGCACCGGGGAAAAGGAAGGTCCCAATCAGCCCTGATCACTGGCCAGGCCAAGGGACTCTACCCATGCACAAATTTCATGCACCGGGCCCCTAGTCAATAATAACCTTAAATGTAAATGGACTAAATGCTCCAATCAAAATGGATAAGAAAACATGACCCATATAAATGCTGTCTACAAGAGACCCATATCAGAACTAAAGATGTACACAGCTGAAAGTGAATTGATGGGGGAAAAATTCCATGCACATGGAAATGGGGAAAAAATGGTAAGGTAAGGTAGCAATACTTATATCGGGCAAAATAGACTTAAACACAAAAGCAGTAAAAGAGACAAAGAAGGTCACTACATAATACTAAAGGCATTGATCCAACAAAAGGTTATAACCCTTGTAAACATATATGTACCCAACATAGGAGCACCTAAATATGTAAAGCAAATCTTGATGGACATTAAAAGAAAGATCAACAGCAATACAGACATAGTAGGGAACTTTAACACTCAGCTGACATCAATAGATAGATCTTCCAGACAAAAAATAAAGAAACAGCAACCTTAACACACTGGATTGGACGGATTTAATTGATATTTACAGAACATTTCATCCCAAAGCAGCAAAATATGCATTCTTCTCAAGTGCATCTGGAACATTCTCAAAGATAAACCACATGTTAGACCACAAAATAAGTTTTAAGAAATTCAAGAAGATTGGAATCATATAAGCATCTTCTCTGACCACAATGGTTTGAAACTAGAAATCAACAATAAAAAAAAAAAGTGAAAAACTTTCAAATACGTGAAGACGAAATAACATGTTATTAAACACTGACTGGGTTAACAATGAGATCAAGAAAGAAGTCAAAAGTTACTGAAGACATATGAAAATGAACATACAACCCAAAATCTATGGAATACAGGGAGAGCAGTCCTGAGAGGGAAGTTCATAGCATTACAGGCCTACCTCAAGAAGAAAGAGAAATCTCAAATAAACAATCTACACCTAAAAGAAATAGAAAAGGAGCAACAAACAAAGCCCAGAGAAAGTAGAAGAAAGAATAAAGATCATGGCAGAAATAAATGACATGGCATCAGACTAAAGAAAAACAATACAAAGGATCAATGAAACCAAGAGCTGGTTCTTTGAAAAAATAAACAAGATTGATGCAGACTCATCAAGAAACAAAGAGAAAGGACCCAAATAAATAAAATCAGAAATGAAAGAGATGTAACAACTGACACCACAGAATTACAAAGGATTGTAAGAAAATACTATAAACAACAATATGACAAGAAATTGGACAACCTGCGTGAAATGGATAAATTCCTAGCAACACACCATCTTTCAAAACTGAATCAGGAGGAATCAGAAAACCTGAATAGACCGACTACAACAAATGAAATTGAAGCAGTTATCAAAAACACTCCCAGCAAACAAAAGTCTTGGACTGGATGGACTTACCGGTGAGTCTTACCAAACATTCCAAGAAGAACTAACACCTATTCTCTTCAAACTATTCCAAAAAATTCAAGAAGAGGGATGATTTCCAAGCTCTTTTTATGAGGTCGACATTATCCTAATTCCAAAACCAGATAAAGACCCTGGAAATAAAGAAAATTATAGACAAAGATCCCTGATGAACATAGATGCTAAAATCCTCAACAAGATACAGTGGGGCCTTGACTTACAAGTTTAATTCGTTCTGAGACCGAGCTCGTTAAGGAGCTCGTTAACTCAAATGACTCTATCAACTCAAAGCAAAAAATCGGTGGAGAGACAGCTGGTATCTCAAAAAACTTGTTAGTCGGGACACTCGTAAGTCAAGGCCCCACTGTATTAGCAAACTATATCTAGCAATACATTAAAAAGATCATACACCATGAACAAATGAGATTTATTCCAAGGACGCAGGGTTGGCACAATATTCACAAATCAATAAACGTGATACCCCACATAAACAAAACGAAGGCTAAAAGTCACATGATCATATCAATAGATGCAGGAAAGGCATTGATTAATTCCAACCCCCATTTATGATTAAAAAAAAACTCTCAACAAAGTGGGAATAGAGGGATCATACCTCAACATAATAAAGGCCATGTATAACAGACCTACAGCCAACATCATACTCAATGGGCAAAAACTAAAAGATTTGCCCTCATATCAGGAACAAGACAGAAACGTCTGCTTTTACCCCTCTTATTCAACACAATACTAGACGTACTAGCCACAGCACTCAGACAAGAAGAAATAAAAGGCATCCAAATTGGGAAGGAGGAAATAAAACTGTCATGATTCACAGATGACATGATATTGTACATAGAAAACCCTGAAGACTCCACCAAAAAAATAACAACTAGATCTAATAAATAAATTTGGCAAAGTAGCAAATACAAAATTTAATATTCAGAAACAGGTGGCATTTTTATACACCAGTAGAGACCTGGTCCATGAAATTCATGCACTTGGGGCGGGGGGGGGGGGTCCCTCAGCCAGGCCTGTGCCCTCTCACAGTCCGGGAGCCCTTGGGGAGCAGGCCTAAGCCCACAGTCGGACATCCTTAGCACTGCTGTGGAGACAGGAGAGGCTCCCACCGCCACCGCTGTGCTCTCCAGCCATGAGCCTGGTTTCTGACTGAGCAACACTTTCATTTCTGATTTTATTTATTTGCTCCTGTGTTAAGTGTCTGCTCCCTGGTGGTCAGTGCACATCATAGCGACTGGTTGATCAGTTGACTGTCTGCCCCCTGGTGGTCAGTGCATGTCATAGTGAGCGGTTGAGCAGCCTTAGCATATCATTAGCATGTTACACTCTGATTGGTTGAACAAACAACGGGATGACTGGACACTTAGCATATTAGGCTTTTATTATATAAGATAATGAACTATCAGAGAAATTAAGAAAACAATCCCATTTACTATTGCAACAACAACAACAAAAAATAAAGTACTTAGGAGTAAATTTAACTAAGGAGGTAAAAAGATCTGTACATAGAAAATTATGGGACACTGAAGAAAGAAATTGAGAAAGATACAAAAAGTGGAAACATATACCATGTTCATGGATTGGAAGAATTAACATTAAAATTCCCATACTACCCAAAGTAATCTATAGATTCAATGCAATGCCTATTAAAATACCAATGGCATGTTTCACAGATTTAGAACAAATATTCCAAAAATTTATATAGAACCAAAAAAGACCTCAAACCCAGCTGGTGTGGTTCAGTGGTTGAACATCGACCCATCGTTCAGTTCCCCATCAGGGCACGTGCCTGGGTTGCAGGCTCAATCCCCAGTAAGGTGTGTGCAGTAGGCAACTGATCGATGATCTCTCTCATCATTGATGTTTCTATCTCTCCCTCTCTCTTCCTCTCTAAAATCAATACAAGTATATTTAAAATTTTTAAAAATTAAAAATGGGACTGCCTTCTGACCCAGTGAAACCACTTCTGGGTATTTATCCGAAGAAACCTGAAATACCAATTCAGAGGAGTATATGCACCCCTATATTCATTGCAACCTTATTTACAATAGCCAAGATTTGGAAGCTGCCCAGATGCTCATCAGTAGATAAGTGGGTAAAAAAAGCTGTGTTAAATTTACACAACGAAATACTATGCAGCTGTAAAAACGAAAAGAAAGCTTATCTTTTGTGACAGCATGTATGGATCTGGAGATTCTTATGCTAAGTGAAATAAGCCAGTCATAGAAAGACAAGGGCCCTATATGGTCCAACTTATATGTGGAATATAATGAATAAAATAAACTGATGAACAAAATCGAAATGGAGGCGTGGATACATGGAACAGACTGACAGCTGTCAGAGGGAAGGGAGTTTGGGGGACTGGACGAAAGAAGGTGAAGGGATTAAGCAAAAAGCCATGTATACATAACACATAGACACAGACAACAAACAGGGTGGTGATAGCCAGAAGGAGCCGGGTGGAGGTGGGCAAAGGGGGGTGGGGGGAGGGAACGGAAAGAGACTTCGCTTGGGGCGATGGGTGCACGATGCCGTGTGTGCAGATGATGTTTTTTGAAACCTGCACCCCAATAAATTCAATTTTTAAAAAAAGAAAAGAAAATTGCTGCTGTAGACCATCCTCCTTGGGTGCCATGCTGAGTACTACCTGAAGACGCATAATTAATCTCTTTTCGACCTCCCAGTTGTCTTTGAAAGCCCAAGGGCAAGAATCTGAGGAGTAAATTGAACCATGTGCGGAAACAAGGAACAGTCTGGATATGGACAATATCACGTGGCCCCTTGGGTTCCCTGAAGGACCATGGCAATGGGCGCATCATGGTCGGGCACAGAGATGGCCAGGGAGACCATGACTCGGCACTCTCGTTGACAACCATCTCTTACCTCTGCTGTGAAGATGGGAGGGAGCCCTGGGCACCCGGAGCTGCTCCTGTACAAGAGGCAGGGCACACGGCAGCTGGCCTCACTGCTGGGCATGGAGGGCACCTGGGCCAGCAGCCTCCACACGGTGCCCTGAGGCGTGCCGGGGCAGACCCTGAAGCCAGACTTCGCCTCACGCTTCACGACCTGAGCGGCCTGCTTCACGGCTCTCATTGCCACACACGTTCCTGTGTGCTAACCATGCTCAGAGCTTTAAAAAACAACAACAACGAAACCTGAAACCACTTTTGGCTTAAAACACCAATCAAACCTCTCTTTAGAGAGTTAGGAAATACATGTGGACCCCAGGAACTCCACGTCTCTCCCACGATCACGAAAACAGATTGAAACTGAGCTTGGACCAAAACCCGTTCTCTTGACTCCTAGCTCCTGGTTCGCCTTGGGAGCCCCAACGAGCTTTAGTTGAGGAAAGGTAATTGTGGGGAGTTGGGGTGGGCACCCAGGCATTGCCCCTCTCTACAAATGGGTTTCACCACAGAAAAGGCATCAAAATCTTGTCTGATCTATGGAAAAGTGTTGGCTAAATTACTTCAGCTTAGTCATTCAACAAACATTTATCCACCACCTAACCTGCTATGTGCTAGGCAGATTCCAGAGATACCGCGGCCCTTAATAAACTGCACAGTGCTTGTGGAGTTTATTCAGGGGCTTTACACATGAGGGAGACACATCCTGGGCGGTGGCGAGATGAAGTGGCTGTCAGGGCAGGCGCTCAGGGGTCATAGAGACAGGGCAGGATGGATAAGGACACGGGCATGTCCTGCCCCAGATAAGGGGAAGGTGACTTGCAAACTTGCCTGGGGAGGGGTGACAGCCTGTGCCAGGAACCAGCATGCCTGGGGAGCAGGAGAGGGTCAACCCGACAGCCTGGGATTCAGGAAGCAACCTCTTTTGGCCTAGGTCTCAGGCAGTGGTCACATCGTGGAATAGTCTCTTCTGCACACTGACCTTGATCCGATTCTTCTTACCAGTGTGCAAATCAGTCAATCATGTCACATTTTAGGGGAGGAAGAGACTTTTCTCTTAGCTTCAAGGTTATTTCAACTGGTCTAATAATTAAATTATGGGACAGATTAACAAGAGAAAATAACCAAATTTAACTAACATACATACACATGGGAACCCCACATACATGAGAGAGTCAGCGACCCCACATACATGAAAGGTTCAGAGACAGCAAGGAAACATGGGGAGACAGGACATTCTGAGTTAAGGATGACCTAAGGCGCCTGTGGGGGAGGAGGTCAGTCTCAGGATGATAGGAGTGTTCTCCTGAGGAAATGACATTGGGGCTAAGGTCAGAAAGATGTCCAAGAGTTAGCTTGATACCTGATTACCTCTAATCTTACTGAGCAATTACCTAAGCCAGCTTCATTGTTGCATTAACTTCTTTAATCCTCCCAACAACCCGGCAAGGCAGGTATTGTTATTTTCTTCATTTCACGGATGAACAAACTAAAGCACAATGATGTAATTCTCCTGGAGGTCTCTAGCTCCAGGTCTTAGTCCTTCGTGGAAGGCTGTGGAGGTGGGTGTGGTCTAGGAATGAAAGGACCGACTGCTGATGTGCAGGGCTGTTGGTCTAGTCTAGAATCTAGATGAAGCTGGTAAAGAGAGAAAGAGCCACGTCGTGAAGCTACAATAGTTTATGATATTCACGCCAAAAATTGCGTTGTTTTGCCTATGGCCAGCAGGAAATATTTTAAAGCAGGGAGCACATTTTATTTATTTAATTTTTTAATATATTTTTTATTGATTTTTTACAGAGAGGAAGGGAGAGGGATAGAGAGTTAGAAACATCAATGAGAGAGAGACATCGATCAGCTGCCTCCTGCACGCCCCCCCACTGGGGATGCGCCCGAAACCAAGGTACATGCCCTTGACCGGAATCGAACCTGAGACCCTTCAGTCGGCAGGCCGACGCTCTATCCACTGAGCCAAACCGGTTAGGCCGGGAGCACATTTTAAAGCAGAAAGGTCACTCAGGCTGCGGTAGCCAGGCATCCGATAACGGTGACCTTGCCCGAGGAGATGTAGAGAAGCAGACAGATAAGCAGTGTCTGCTGGAAGAGAGCACCTCCAGGTAATTTAAAAGAAAGACTGAAGTCCCTTAGAAGCAATGATATGAAATATGCTAATTACCAATTATTTTTATCCAGTCCTTCATAGCAGTTTGGAAGTTCTTAAACCGATTCCCATATATATGAAAAACCATAGTATGCAGAGGATGTGTTGTAGAATGGTGCACCTGACATCTGTATAATTTTGTTAACCAGAGTCACCCCAACAAATTCAATAAAAAGAAAAAATAATAATATGGATTGCATTAAAATATTCTATAATTTTCCCTGGCTGGTGTGACTCAGTTGGTTAGAGTGCTGTCCTGTCCACCAAAAGGTTGGGGGTTCGATTCCTGGTCAGGGCACATACCTAGGTTGCGAGTTCTGTTCCCAGTTGGGGCAAGTACTGGAAGACAACTGATCGATGTCTCTCTCTCTCTCCATCTCTCTCTCTTTCTCTCTTCCTTTCCCTCTCTCTAAAATCAATAAGCATGTTCTTGGGTGATGATTTTTAAAAAAACACCTATAGCCCTATCGGGTTTGGCTCAATAGATGGAGTGTTGGGCTGCGGACTGAAGGGTCCCAGGTTCGATTCCAGTCAAGGGCACGTGCCCTGGTTGTGGGCTCAATCCCCAGGAGGGCCCTGCAGGGGGCAGCCAATCAATGATTCTCTCTCATCATTGATGTTTCTTTCTTTCTCTCTCTCTCTCCCTCTCCCTTCCTCTCTCTGAAATCAATAAAAATATTTTTTAAAAACCACTTGTAATTCACTCAGCCCATTGGAAACCATGTGAGCGGCCTGCTCCCTGGCAGCTGGGTCACCATGACCCACCTTCTCAGCCCCTTCTGGCCTCGACACCATCAGGGTCCTGAGGGGCTGCTGTGGCCAGGGCTCCAGGGCGGGACACTCCCTGTTAGGGCCTCTCAGGCACCCACTCTGTGCTAGGAAATGCCCCCCTGACCAACTCTAAATGCCAGCCCACAACTTCTGCCTCTCCAAGTGTGACTCCCAGATTACTTCCTTGCCGCGTGGCTGGAATAGAGTTCTGGTGAATAACTTCTGCCAAGATGACGAGCTGGGTTTCTAAAGACAGATGTGTGCAGAGGATATTTTGGGTATGAACGTCTTTGGCAGAACATGGAATGGTGTGGAAATGTGGAGTCCGGGGTTGTTTTCTCTGCCTGTGGTTTTCAGGGGTCCCAAGTAGGGCGGGGGGGCAGAGAGGGCTCCGCCGTGGCGGCAGGGATTCGCCACAGAGGAAGCGGCCTCCCAGTACCTGATTGAGTCCAAGTAAGACACCGAGGACACGTCTCTTCTTCTAAGAAAAGGAGCATCATGGGCTTTCAGGGTTGGAGAGTGTTCCCTGCCGCACGGGAGCTGGGATTTGTAGCTCCTGTGTGTAGAATACGTGCTGATCTGATGGGGCATCTGACCATCCTCGGATTTCTAACGCTTACATTCTGTTCAAGTTCAGATATGTCTATGGAAGGCAGAAAAATACAGGCTAACCCTTCTCTTGGGTTTCCAGGAAACTGCCAGTCCTTTCCGAAACGCATTTAGTGCTGTTTCCTCCTGGACGGGTGTTTTGCGCCACCTTGTGGATATATTTGGAACTGCGCCTCCCAAAGCTTCTCGGGGCTCAGAGAACCACCTACTGTAACCCTCCCCAGCTGAGAAGGTGGGAGGGGCCTGCCACACTCCCTGACCCCCTAAAAGCAGGTTCCAGGCTTGCCCACAGAACAGAATGAGCATGATGAGAATGTTAATCTTCCCTGCTACTGTGCACTGCTCCAGATCATCCACAACTGCCATAGTCCATAAAACTGTACACTGCAGGTGGAGATGGGACAAGGCCTGCACGGCTCCTCAAGTCAGGTGCTTTCCTAAGAATAAAGTGCTGAGGCCTTCTTTTCCTTTTTTTTCTTGTTTTCCAGAAAATGGGGAATGAAGGTGGGCAGCAGCCCTTCCTGCTTGTGAAGTGCTGGCCTTTGCAGCACTTCTCTGTGGGTACTGAGCTGGAGGGGGTGCTCTTCGCACAGGAGCAGAGCAGGGGCGGGTTTCCATCACATGCACTGCATCTCGTCTTAGGTGTAAAGACAAGCCCAGAAACAGCATAGAGCCCGAGGGGCCGCCCGGGCTTGCACTTGGCTCGGTGAGGGGCCTTTGGCAACCAGCTCTTGCTGGTCGTAGGAGAACAGAACACTGTGGGCTGTGTTGGGTGAGGAGAGAACAGAGTTTCAGTGCCTCACAGCCTGCTTTTCAATGTGCCCTTCGCATACCAGCCTTGGGACCTTGGACATGAGCCTAAGTCTTAAGACAATCAGTCTGCTAGTCTATAAATCAGGGATAAAAATAGGACCTGCCTCGTGAGATTCTTGGAGGATTAAATGAGATATAGCCCCGGCTTGGCTCTTGGCTCACTCCCGTAACCTGTCCGTATGAGTAAGCAATGCCTGCTGAAGTCCCCTGGACCCCTAACATCTGGTAGGAAGGAGGGAGGTGATAGGACCAGTGGCAGGTCAAGGGTATCTGTTCTATCAGAACAACCCAAACTAGGTCATTGTCGCTGAGGAGGTAGCTGTGAACTGCAGCGTGCCTGAAGGAGGGGTGCAGCCACAGAACTGAAATGTGCTGGTGATGCGAGGCTCCCTGTATCCTGTGGCCGGGCTCCCCACCCTCATGCAGACACGTGCCCAGGAGGCACAGTGGGGTGATGAGTGGCTCCCACGGCTCTCTCAGGGGTCCCCTTTGAGACGGAAATCAGCCGAACCGCCATGTGAGGTCTGGTGGACAGGTAGTGTGCGTGCTGGTCAGCCAGAGGGTGAATGTGGCTCTTCCGAAAGCCATCTGAGGGGACCCAGGATTTAGCAGCAAAACCTGAAGGCAGCCCTTTGTCATTTCTGTTCTCGTTCATTAACAGTCCTAAGGTCTGGAGCAGCCGTGGGCAAACTACTAGTTGCAATGAATAAAACTAAAAAAAAAAAAAAAAAAGACCGTACCCTTTTATGTAATGATGTTTACTTTGAATTTATATTAGTTCACACAAACACTCCATCCATGCTTTTGTTCCGGCCCTCCGGTCCAGTTTAAGAACCCATTGTGGCCCTCGAGTCAAAAAGTTTGCCCACCCCTGGTCTGGAGTGTGTCTGGCGTGTCTAGAGGTTGCCATCACCTCACAAGAAGCAAATATGCGTTTATTATCTACCATGTGCCAGGCACTGGGCCAGGGAGTTCAGACATTGAATCCGCGCAGCAGCCCTGTGAAGTAGGAGTTTTTTCGCCCCTTTCACGGGTGTGGAAGCTACAGTGCAGTGCAGTGCAGTGGGTAGTGAGAATGGGGCTGGGTCAGGAGGGAGGGCGGATCATCCTAGCGGTATTGCATCTTTCTGTCCCCACAGCACCAGGCACAGTACCTGGCCTCAGGAAGAGCTTAGCAAATGCCTGCTGAGGGGAGAATGGAAGGATCTGTGTGGCAAAGGGGCGTTCGGACACATGGCAGGTGCCCCACGGGCTCTGAAAGACCAGCTGTGTGGAGCAGTGGCTGGCAAGTCATCAATTCAGAATTCACTGTCCTCGGGCCAGTGGCCTGCTGGCCCGCAGCCAGCCGTGTACAAGGGCTGACTTGATCAGCTTTGGCCCTTTTATTTTAGGCACCCCGCCTTCCAAAGAGGTGCCGGCTGGGAACTACCCATTCATTGTCACCTCCGACGACGGACGGAAGGTTCCTGTGGTCCAGGCCTATGCTTTTGGCAAATACTTAGGCTATTTAAAGGTTGAGTTTGATGCAAAAGGAAATGTCATCACGTCCCATGGAAATCCCATTCTTCTCAACAGCAGCATTCCTGAAGGTACGTGAAACTCGGGACCATGTCCCACTAACCCCAAAATTAGGTGGCTGGAGTTTTCCTCCCTTTTTTTGTTATTATTTCAGGACAAGACTATAATATTTTGTAGAATTGGGCTTCTCCTGGATTTATCATTTTTGTGGATAAAGAGATTTAAAACACCCAGATGCCACAAATCCCTGTTTGCTTTTTTGAGTCCTTTTAGCATCAGACACTGTCCTGCCTCTTGGGCCTTTTCAAGCTTGGCCCTGGCGTGGGAAAGCCACTCTCAGCTCACGTCCAGAGGACAGCTGACGACTGAAGCAAAGGGGTTCCGACCCGGCAGAGCGGGGCTCCAGCCCTGCCCCGCCCGGCAGCAGTGTGCCTGGGGCAAGTCGCCCCAGCTCAGGGCTTCAGCTGCATTATTTACCAAATGAAGGCGTGTCTTTCTTCCTTTTTGGTCTGGGACTCAGAGTAAAAAATACATCCTATGTCATCCATTTTCATCCAGTACGCACAGACACACTCCTGCACCTCTCACCTGCCGCCTGCCGCTTAGCGTGATCAGGTCAGGGAAGGGGGGCCGTGAGGGGCCACAGTGCCCTGAAGGGCAGTGGTCCCCACACAGACCTCCCCACAGCCAGAGGGAGGGGCCGGCCACGCAGACGGCAGAACCTCAGCAGCCTGTGTACTTGCCCCTGGGCCTTCATCACCCACCAGCACCGCCAGCGCCATCGCAGGCGGGCTAGCCTGGACTCAGAGGTGATGAACTGATGGTCGGAGACGCCGCATGTCTTCAAATAAAGGTTCATTCCAGGTCTTAGTACCAGGAAACAGAATAGAGGCTCCTAAGGAAATTGCATCGTCAAAACCACAATGTACATAAGCGCGGTAAAGCAGTGCGTACTCACACAGGTTGCGGAATGGTGTTGGATTCCTTCCTCAAAATGGAGGCCAGCGTGGGGTCGGCTTTAACTACAGACTGGTTTTTGTTGTTGTTGTTATTTGTTTATTTTTCTTCCAGATCCGACCATAAAAGCAGACATTAACAAATGGCGGGTCAAACTAGACAATTATTCCTCCCAGGAGCTGGGGAAAACCATCGTCTACTTGAACGGCTCCAGTCAGTCATGCCGCTTTCAGGAGTGCAACATGGGCAACCTGATCTGTGATGCCATGGTGAGTGGTCCACGGGGTGCAGGGCCCAGGCTAGCGGAGGGGAAGAGGGAGACGGAAAGGGGGAGGGAAGATGCAAGGGCGACAACCTGATGGTTATAGAACTGAGCATTTAAAACAAAATCAGTGCCCAGACAAAAGGGCAGGATTCACACTGGGCACCTTGGGAAGGAGTGTGAGCGAGACCAGCTGGCCATCGCTTGCATCTGCAAGGACTGAAGCCTTTATTGTAAGGAGGTCATTGTTGGTCTGAGTTTTGGGTGTTGCTTTTCCTGTAAGGTGATCAGAATACACAAACTCTGCTCCTCTAGACACAGTAGGTAAAACACATCTGCTTGGGCCTAACATGAAGACTGCATTTCCCGGGTCTGTCCTCTTGGCTCCAGAGAACGAGGGCTGGTGGGACCAGAACCTCCTACACAAGCAGAGGGTGACAACACACACTCACGACGATGACAACCACTCCTGAGGCTGAGCAAGGTGACCCTGCAAAGCACCGCTCTGCCCACCCCTCTGGGGGCTTTGCTGGGCCAAGGCCTCCCCAGTCAGAGGCAACGCCCACAGCCACGGCCTGTGCTCTGCACAAGCCTGGGACGCCGCCGCGCCCGGTAAATGTCTGCCGTGTAAATGAGTGTCCACGCTCTCCACGGGAAAACCACGGCTGCGAGGGAAGTGGCTAGAGATTCGCCAGGATGTGTGATGTTTCGAGGAAGGTCCCGAAGGAAACACCCCAGGCCGTAAGCTGTGCCGCACCAGCGCGGCCAAGGGTGGCCCTGAGAGGGGGCGGTGAAGGACTGAGAAAAGACAGACAAGAGAAGAAAGCTGGGTCTCGGTGGGACGCTGCCCTCTCTGATGGAGAGACAGCGCCACGGACTACAAGCCGTGTCTTTATTTCATAGCAGATTCCACGAGGCAAAGTAAGGGCGCGGTCAAGATGTTTACAACATTCTCGTGGGTTTCAATCCTACTCAATTACATGCACCTGAACTCTACCAGGCCCACATCACTCAGACACGTGGGGCCACGTGTTCAGACCATAGGTTCAAGCTTACAACAACAGCTGTTGGCTATAATTGTGCTGGGAGGGCTCTGCCCTCCAAGCTGGGACTTGCACGTGGCCATGAGAGGACTGTGCCCTCTCATTAGTCCGAGGCTTGAACCTGTCCAAACACTGTGGCCGCTCTCCACAGTAAGCAGTGCTTACCTCTCTGCTAAAAGACTGGGGCCAGGGTAAGAAAACTCTCCGTTTTGCACTATTTTTTTTTTTTCCAAACGAGAATATATTCATTTTATTTATTGTAATTAAACATATATTTTGTAAAAGAAGAGTAAGAATGCAACTAATTCTCCCCAGTTTCAGGAGGCTGTCCTTGGGCCTTCAAAATAGCTGGTTGGGAATTGGCTGGGGACCTGGACGTGGAGGCCAGGGTCCTGTGGGCCTGAGGCCTGGAGTCAAAAGGCTTTCAGGTTCCGCCTTCAGGGGCCAGTGTGGGGCCGGCCCTGGAGGGACAGCCCCGTAGGCCAGTCCGAACGGAGGCCTGGCCTGACTCAGAGCCAGTTCGCTGAGGCCCATGGAGAGCACGGGGTCTTAGGAGAGGGGCTCAGAGCTTGAGATGGGTCACCATGTCTTATTTGTCTTCTCATTCTGATGACTCTTGAGAGCTCTCTGGGAACACAGGAGCGGGGAGAAGCAGCTTCATGTCCTCAGGAGAGCCAACCACATTCCTGGACAGGATTTCAAGGAGGAAGACCCAGAATAACTCACGTAAACTCTGCTACCGTTGCAGATTAACAACAACCTCAGACACTTGGATGAAATGTCCTGGAACCACGTGTCCATGTGCATTTTAAACGGCGGTGGCATCCGGTCTCCCATTGACGAGCGGAACAATGGTATGCTCCCCAGGCTCGGGCCCTGGGCTCGGGGTGGCTGCGCCCACAGGCAGACGCAGCTCTGCAGCCTGCCACGCACCACAGTGTCAGTGCGAGCTAACTGCCACTCAGTCCTGCCTCGCCCAGACACACACACACACACACACACACACACACACACACCCCTCACACAGACGTGTTTTCTCAGGTGTGTTTGCATGGGGAGGCAGCAGACAGATTTGTGGACCCCAAGCTTGATCTAAGCTTCTGA
Source organism: Myotis daubentonii (assembly GCF_963259705.1). Lineage (NCBI taxonomy): Eukaryota > Metazoa > Chordata > Mammalia > Chiroptera > Vespertilionidae > Myotis > Myotis daubentonii. The sequence continues at coordinate 55,577,440 of NC_081845.1, read as the reverse complement.
CTCACAACGTTAAATGGGAATTGTTGCTGATTCATGCAAGGTATTGGCAGCCTGCACACTGATATCTGGAAAGAGAAAGGCAACACTGTTCTGTGCTGGGAAACATACCACTGGATTCAGTCCTTTCCGTGCACTTACAGACATCCAGGGTTACCTTGCATGGTGTGAACTACACCAGCCAGGCAGCTGCTCAGACACTCAGGCTGTCTTGCCTGATACACTGTCATAACCAGCCCGTTTTGGTGTGAGCCCCAAGCTGGTCGCGTTGTCTCAATCAGGGGCAGGCGGCAGGGAAATGCTGTCTGCCTGGAGGACCTAAGCAATGCTTAACACTCACCACAGACCCAGCCTCACGCCAGGAGAGCCAGGCTAGGCACAGACGACGGGAGCCACAGCCGGTCACCAGCTCCTGCCATCTTGCTCAGGGGGGAGGGCACGGCCAAGGGCCTCTTGAATCCACTCCCACCTGCGCTGTGTCAGGAGCCACTTAGACTCCGGGTGCTGACCTAATCGCCTCCCATCCCCCTGGCCACCCCCGCCAGCCCTAAGGGAAGCTGGTCTGGGGAATGCTTGTTCTCAAGATACCTCCTTCTTCCTCCTCTGTGACCACCCTCAGGCACGATCACGTGGGAGAACCTGGCGGCCGTCTTACCCTTCGGAGGCACCTTTGACCTGGTCCAAGTAAAGGGCTCCACCCTGAAGAAGGCCTTCGAGCACAGCGTGCACCGCTACGGCCAGTCCACCGGCGAGTTCCTGCAGGTGGGCGGTAAGTCCCTCCCGGGTGAGGTGGGATTCCCGGCTGGTGGGCTCCGCTCCTCTTCACCAGGACCTCTGTGGCCAGGCCTGTTCAGGTTTTCCATAGGCCAACCCTGGCGCACAGTCTTTTAAAGGATGCGGACTCGCAGACCACCGAGATGAGGTCAGCGCCAAAGCTCGAGGCCCGGCACTGAGCAGTGCTGACAGTCCGATTGGGACAGCAGGTGGGCCCTATGCAGGCGCAGGCCCTCCTAACTCGAACGGGCCAGCTGCCTTGAAGTCGTTTCTATTAAAATCTTGGTTGTTCAAACATTCAATACTCTTTATAAAATAAAATAAAGTCCTTCCTGTGTTCTAATCATAACCATCTGGAACCCTGCAGAGGTTCAGGGGTGTGCAGCGTCCAATCAGTTATTAACACGGACGATTTCCGGGGGGGCGGCCTGCTGCATAGACACACCTGATTATTGAAGCAAGGGGTTCGAATTGGGCGGAACATTTGTTCTGGCCGGGCTCCAGCCCTGGCCTCACCCTATAGTGGTCTGGTTCCACGGTCACCTGGGCAAGTCCTCAACATCTCTGAATGCAGAGGAAACCTGCCTGCCCTGCTCATCCCACGAATTCCAGTGAACATCGAATGAAAATAAATTCTTCTGAAATTGCCAAGGACTTCTGAAACGCTTTTGTCAATAATTCCACAGCCCCGTGCATTAACCTTTACATTAACATTCTTACTTGATCCTGAAAGGATAGCCTGGCCTCGTTTTGGGTTTTTTTTTACTGTAGATGGTGGCCCCGCTCGATGGGTGTGACTGTGGCGCTCTTCCTCTGCAGAACGCTTGGGACTGAGGGGCTGCAGAAGGCGGGGGGCCTGGGCTCGGGCCTGCTGCCTGAGGGGTAACACACACCTTCTGCGTTTTTCCAGGAGAGAGTGGGGGGAACAGCGGGTTTTGATGCTCCAGCCTGATGCTGGGGAGTCGTATGTCCTGTGGAAGTCACTCACGTCCCAGTTATCACCATTTTGTACTCGTCAGCTTTGTAACAAATGGCCCGCCCCTCTCACCTATTTCTCGTTTGCCAAAGCTGCTGAGCCAATTCATTTGGGATTTTGGGAAGATGTCGTTTCTCCCACAGAGCCAGTCCTTGCCCACTCCGAGCCAGAGCCCGTTTTCCTCCAGTGGTTCTCGGGCCTCCCAGAAGGACTCACCCTAACCAGGAAGGGTAGCTGCAATGTCACCTCAACCCCTGCTGAAATTTCACTCACGCTCACACTCAATGAAAACCAAGCCCAGGGCCCCAGCTCCAGGTTTTGGCCAATATCTTTCTCTCAGAAAACAGAAATTTCCCTTTGGGTCCAGTGAAAACATGCAGACTCATTTCTTTTCTAGGAATCCACGTGGTGTATGATCTTTCCCGAAAACCTGGGGACAGAGTGGTCAAACTCGATGTTCTCTGCACCCGGTGCCGAGTGCCCCGTTACGAGCCGCTCAGAACGGGTGAGGTGTATAAGGTGGTCCTCCCGAGCTTCCTTGCCAGCGGTGGAGATGGATTCCAGATGTTAAAAGAAGAGGCACTAGAACATAACTCAGGTAAGCCAGGCGCCTGTTCCTCTCCACGTCCCACAGGTACTCAGGAACAACAGTGCTGGTCCAAAGCGGGGAGCGACTCACGATGCCAGAGCAGCCAAGGCAGAGGCCAACTCCCTCCCGTGTGTGGGAACATGTGCCTGTCCCTTCCCAGCACCCATACCCAGCCATCCACACCAGGGAAAATGCATTTATAAATCAAAACTGTTTTTAAAACTCTTTTATGTACATATAAACAGCTATTTAAATTTTGAAAAATGAATTTTTTCATTTACAGAAAAAACATACCTCTAGAACAGCCGTGGGCAAACTACGGCCCGCGGGCCGGATCCGGCCCATTTGAAATGAATAAAACTAAAAAAAAAAAAAAAAAAGACCGTACCCTTTTATGTAATGATGTTTACTTTGAATTTATATTAGTTCACACAAACACTCCATCCATGCTTTTGTTCCGGCCCTCCGGTCCAGTTTAAGAACCCATTGTGGCCCTCGAGTCAAAAAGTTTGCCCACCCCTGCTCTAGAACTTTAGGTTGGCCGTGGAAAATCATCATAGTACATCATCTCAGCTTTCTACAAGAAGCTTTTAGTGTGGATGGGTCAAGGGGTGCGTGGGAGAAGACCCGCCCTTTCAGCCCAGCGTGTTGGTGGAGCACGTTACGGGAACCACACTTGAGCCAGTCAGTATTTCTGTCAGCATTTAGGGCCATTAGACACCAGCTTCTTAAAAATCCTTTTGAGAACCACATCATGTGCATGAAGTCCACCAAGAGAATCCACTGCCCCTTCCTCTTCTCCAGGGAGAAATCAGTGTGCTTGCAAGACACGGGCACAGCTCCCCTGAATCTTCGGGGTGCAGCTCAGCCAGTTCCTCCGCAGCCCTGCCAGGGCAGACCGCCATTCCAGCTGCTGGTTCCAAGGAGGCAGAGAGCAGTCAGGGCAGAGGAGGCAGCCCTTCCCGGGGAAAGGCACTGGCGACTTCTGTGCACTCCACGCCAGAAGATGGAAAGGCAAGCTTAACAAGGTGTTCTCTTTAGTGCCATGAGGCAGAGGCTGATGGCTGGGCAGCACCAAGCCCACCCTGGCCGATGGGTGTTAGAGAAGAGGAACTCAACCAGAGGCTGAAGGGGGCCTGGGCTCTAAGGGTTCTCAACCCTGGCTACACATCAGAACCACTAGGGAGCATTTTAACTACCAGTACCTTGGCCCCAACTTTAAGAGATTCGAATTTAATTGAGTAGGGAGAAAAGTCTCTTCCAGTGATTCTAATGTATTCCCAGGGGTGAGAACCAGAGAGGAGGTCTTTTTTAAGTATTAGAGTGTGTGTGTGTTTTATTGAGATTGTATTGACATATAACATTAGTTTCAGGTGTACAACGTAATGACATGATCTTTGTATACATTGTGAAAGCACCCAAGTCTAGTTAACATCCATCACCGTACATAGTTACAAAACATACATATTTTTCTTGTGATGAGGATTTTAAGGTCTACTCTCGTAGCAATGCGGTATGGATATAGTCACCATACTGAGCTTTACATTCCCAACACTTTATAATTGGAAGTTTGTACTTTTTAATCCCCTTCACCCATTTCTCCCACCCCTCATTACCCTGCCTCTGGTAACCACTAATCTGTTCTCAGTATCTGTTAGCTTGGTTTTGTTGTTGTTGAATTCCACATATAAGTAAAATCATATGATATTTGTCTTTTTTTGCTTATTTCATGTAGCATAATGCCCTCAAGATCCATCTGTGTTGTCCCAAATGGCAAGATTTCTTTTTTTTTTTTTCCTTATGGCTGAATAGTGTGTATACACAGCATGGGGCAAAAGTAAGTTTACAGTTGTGATGCTTTGAAACACAGAATTTATTCTTATATTCTTATTATATTGTTTTCCATATGAACAACTGTAAAGCTACTTTTGCACCACCTATATATATGTATGTCACAATTTCTTTATCCATTTATCCACTGATGGATACTTAGGTTGCTTCTTTATCTTAGCTACTGAAAATAAGACTGCAGTGTACATGGGGGTGCATATATTTTATGTAGTGTTTTCATATTCTTTGGATAAATACTCATGAGTGGAATTGCTGGATCATATGGTAGCTCCATTTTTAATTTTTTGAGGGACCTCCATAAGGTTTTCCATAGTGGCTGTGTGCATTTATATTCCTACCAACAATGCACATCGTCACCAACACTCCTTGTCTTTTTTATGACGGCCATTTTAATAGGTGTGAGGGGATACCTCACTGTGGTTTTGATTTTCATTTCCATGATGATTAGTGATGTTGAGCATCTTTTCTTTCTTGTTTTTATTACATCTTTATTGTTCAGATTATTACAGTTGTTCCTTTTAACCCCCATTGCTCCCTTTCACCCAGTTCCCACCCTACCTCCTGCCCTTACCCACCCCCCACTGTCCTCGTCCATAGGTGTACGATTTTTGTCCAGTCTCTTCCCGAACCCCCCACACCGCCTTCCCCTCGAGAATTGTCAGTCCACTCCCTTTCTATGCCCCTGATTCTATTCTATTCACCAGTTTATTCTGTTTGTCAGATTTTTTATTCACTTGATTTTTAGATTTACTTGTTGATAGATATGTATTTGTTGTCCCTTTGTTGTTCATAATTTTGATCTTTACCTTTTTCTTCTTCTTCATCTTCTTAAAGAATACCCTTCAGCATTTCATATAATACTGGTTTGGTGGTGATGAACTCCTTTAGCTTTTTCTTATCTGTGAAGCTCTTTATCTGACCTTCTATTCTGAATGATAGCTTTGCTGGATAAAGTAATCTTGGTTGTAGGTTCTTGCTATTCATCACTTTGAATATTTCTTGCCACTCTCTTCTGGCCTGCAAAGTTTCTGTTGAGAAATCAGCTGACAGTCGTATGGGTACTCCCTTGTAGGTAACTAACTGTTTTTCTTTTGCTGCTTTTAAGATTCTCTCTTTGTCTTTTGCCCTTGGCATTTTAATTATGATATGTCTTGGTGTGGTCCTCTTTAGATTCCTTTTGTTTGGGGTTCTCTGCACTTCCTGGACTTGGAAGTCTATTTCTTTCACCAGGTAGGGGAAGTTTTCTGTCGTTATTTCTTCAAATAGGTTTTCAATATCTTGCTCTCTCTCTCTTCTTCTGGCACCCCTATAATTCGGATGTTGATACTATTCAAGCTGTCCCAGAGGCTCCTTACACTATCTTCATATTTTTGTATTCCTTTTTTCCTTTTGCTTTTCCGGTTGGGTGTTTTTTGCTTCTTTGTATTTCAAATCTTTGACTTGATTCTTGAGATCCTCTAGTCTGCTGTTGGATCTCTGTATATTATTCTTTATTTCAGTCAGTGTATGCTTAATTTCTAATTGGTCCTTTTTCATATCCTTGAGGGTCTCGCTATATTTCTCAGAAGTTTTTAGAAGATTCTTGAGTAACCTTATAACCATGGTTTTGAACTCTATATCCAGTAGTTTGCTTTCATCTATTTCTTTCATTTGTGACTTATTTCTTTGTCTCTGCATTTTGGCTGCTTCCCTATGTTGATAGAGTGGCTATGTGTGCTAGGTGTCCTATAGGGCCCAGTGGCTCAGCCTCCCAATTACCTGAGGTGGATACTCTTGGTGCACCCCTTTGTGGGGTGTGTGCACAGTCTTGTTGTAGTTAAGCCTTGATTGCTGTTGGTATCCCTGGGAAGAATTGACCTCCAGGCCAATTGGCTGTGAGGACCAGTTGTGTCTACAATGGGAGAACTGCTGTGCTGGAGACACCCTTATGGGGCAGGACTTGCTTCAGTGGGGCATTGGCACTCACTGAGTCTGCCCAGGTTTTTAGGTGGAGAAAGGCCAGGCCATTCATATGCAAGAGCCTCAGCGGACAGCTTGGGTGGGGTTGTAAATTGGGTGGGGAGGGATCTCAAGGAATCACCAGAGCGGAGCAAACCTCAATGGCTGCCAGTCTGCTCTGCCTCGGAGAGGTCCCCGGATCTGTGTCCCACGGCCCCGTGCAGGAACAATGACCGCTGCAAGCACCTCTGGGAGAAAGCCACCCTCACATTCCTGCCCGATGCCAGACAGTCCAGTTTCTCTCCGTATGAGTTGGGTCCCCAAATTCTCACCCGGAACTGGAGGGAGCTTGTATCTCCCTCCGAATTGAAAAAGACAACAGCGTACCCAGCTGCCAGCCCCTTTCGCGCACGCCTCCACACCTCCGCACTTCCACACCTCCGCACCTCCTACTGGACTCAATGTGCTTTTCTCTTTCCTTCTAGTTGTATAATTTCCACTCAGCCAGCTTTCCTGTGGTTCTGGATGATATTCGGTTTGTCTTTTAGTTGTAGTTTTAATGTGGTTGTGCACGGCAGCAAATTCAGGTGTTTACCTATGCCGCCATCTTGGTTCTCCTGAGCATCTTTTCTTATGTCTGTTGGCCATCTGTGCGACTTTTGTGGAAAAATGTCTATTCAAATCCTCTGCCCAATTTTAACCAGATTTTTTTCTACTGACTTGTATGACTTCTATATATTTTTTTACTACAAACCTCTTATCAGATACATGATTTATAGAGTGGTATTTTTTAAATAAATTTTGCTGGGTTCCTAAGGGTTTGTTGTAGTAGGCAATTAGTATTTCTTTATTAGCTCTCCTTTTGGAAATGAAGCCCCGTTGCCTCTCCAGCAATTATGTGGAAATGATTCTGGAGCAGGCAAGCAAAAGGAAGCCATGGTATGTCTCAACTCGTTTCTCCTGCCCAGTTCCCCAAGTGCTTTAAAGGCAATGATGTCCACAACCTTTCCCCTGAGTTGCATTCACACCTGGAACACGAAAAGGCACTTGTGATCAGCACTCTTCTATTCTTCCGGAACACTTTACCTCTACAATGAAAGGACTGTTCCCCCAATTACAATTACAAAGGACTTGAGAGAAATGCATTGGTTGTCTCCTCTCTATTGATACCTTTCCTGTCACTAAAATAATGTCCATGTTTTCCTAGGTGACCAAGATATCGACGTGGTTTCTCAATACATCTCAAAAATGAAAGTCATTTATCCAGCAGTTGAAGGTCGGATCACGTTTTCTGCAGGAAGCCGTTACCATGGAAACTTTTATCTAATATTCCTCTCAATTTTAGCAGCTATCCTTGTTTTATACCAATAGCCAAAAAACTCTCCTTGTCATTAGTGTGTGAAACTGCCTTTTAAGAACTTTCTTTATAATGGCACAGACCGTCTTCGCAGGCTCCTAGAAGCTGAGCTTAGAAGATCATAAATAAAGACATTGACATCATCACTCAGGATCAACAACTTAGTGAACACACAGGAAAAGAATTTAAAATGAGCCCTGAGAGAGGAAGACCACCGTCTTCGGTTTGCATATGCATATTTTAAGCTGTTCAGAATACTTAATGGACTCCTCTCTTCATGGATAACAAATTTCTGCTTTATTTCTGATCTCTTCTTTTTCCTTTTTAGCTCCTGTTATAGCAAGTTGCATGGACTAATAAGAGCATCATTCTTTCTTGTGCCTCGTACATTCCTTTGATGAGTCAAGGAACAAATGATGCAGCAGATAATGGGACCGGCCAAGTCAAGGGGCGGGAAGAAAGGGAAGGGAAGGAAGGGCACCCAGGACCGATTTCCATTGCAGAAGAGAGCTAAAGGACATAGGTTTCTTTTTTCTTTTTTTTTTTTAAATATATTTTATTGCTTTTTTACAGAGAGGAAGGGAGAGGGATAGAGAGTCAGAAACATCGATGAGAGAGAAACATCGATCAGCTGCCTCCTGCACATCCCCCAATGGGGAAGTGCCCGCAACCCAGATACATGCCCTTGACCGGAATCGAACCTGGGACCCTTCAGTCCGCAGGCGACGCTCTATCCACTGAGCCAAACCGGTTTCGGCGAGGTTTCTTACATAGATATTTCCTGAGAGTAGCAGCATAGTGCCTGGCACACGGCATTAACTGTTTACGAGATTCCATCGGTTCTGCTTCTGTGCTCTTTCCTTTCTTCTTAATTTTAAGGTGTCATGAGAAGAGAACCTTCTTAGACCAAGTGTCATTCTAAACCTCCCCAGCAAGTGCCAATACTGTGCTTATTCTAGTCACACCACAAACACACACACACACTCCCCCGTCGTGGCACACCTTGAGGGGAGACAAGGGTTGATTTTTAAAAACGGTGTACAGCAGCAGTTTGAAGTCAGCTCTGCCTCCAACCCGGAACAGTCACTCTGAAGTCATTCTCAAGTCTACTAGTAGATATGAGAGCTCCTACCTGGGCGTGGGCCCCTCTGAGTGGATGCTCAGGAAATACCCAGACTGAAGAGATGATTTTTGCCCAAAGGTGGTTGTGGGAACATGTGAACCTGCTCAGTGTTGCATGATCCAATGAGAAAGGGAAATCTTCACCTTAGAAAACAGTAAGCACCTAAGAAAGAAAGAGCACCTACAATGACCACAAAATAAAACTAAACAGAAACTTGTATGGACCATAAGGGAGTATGGGAGGAGTTTCTGGGGTGCTACAGTTTTCCATGTCTATCTGGTTGGTGACAGGCTTGTCCAGTGTGTGAAATCCATTGAACTGTATGTTTGTGATTTATACACATTTCCAAATATATTTATGTGTATAAAAAAGTTAAAAATAGTGAGCAAACAGTAGCTAGAGGTTTGGAGAGGGAATGTTTATTTCTTAATGTTTACAAATATTAAGTACCCTTGACATAGAATATACTTGTCATAACATCTGTATAAAGGTTGTGGCAGTAAAATAATGTCCTCAGTTCTATGTATATACACATTCACTATAAATAATGTCAGTAAGATTGTAGGTAGCCCTAACTGGTTTGGCTCAGTGGAGAGAGCGTCAGCCTGTGGACTTAAGGGTCCTAGGTTCGATTCTGGTCAAGGGCACATACTTGGGTTGCGGGCTGGATTCCCAGTAGGAGGCGTGCAGGAGATAGCCGATGAATGATTCTCATCATTGATGTTTCTATCCCTCTCTCCTCCTCCTTTCCTCTGTGAAATCAATAAAAATAAAAACAAAAAAGATTGTAGGGAAAATTAGAAGTGCATTTGGGGTATATTTTTTATGCTTGGACTTGTAAAATAGAATAAATTCTACTAGAGCCCAAACTTTAAAGAACATTTTTATAACTTTTCTAAATATGTGTGCATGTGTTGTGCAATGGTTTAAGAAATGACCTCAAAAAACTTTGTAATTGCAGATTCCAAACAATAAAATTGAGGATAGGCTCTTTGTCTTTGGTAGTTATTTCTTCTTTCTAGTGAACATCTATAACCCAAGACAATAAGAAAACTTATTTCTGACTGACAGAAAACTGACAATTTACTGACATCATTTCCCTTGATCATAGGCCACTTGCTATCAATAACCCTCCCTGTCCCCCTTCTCACCCCAAAAATGGAAAGAAAAATATATGTAATTTTTAGGGAGGCGAGAAGAGTAAGTAAAGAATATTTTAAGTAAGACTACTACACTTTCTGGCTTTCATATGTAGAATCTGATGTAGAAACTGTTTTGAGGCCTGTAATGGTTTACTAGAAATAAAAAAGGTCCACATTAGTGTTGGGGATTTTAATTGATTTATCTGAACTGGTTGTGCATTTAGGAATCTTTAAGCGTACAGATGACACAATAGACTCTAATCAATTAGACACACAAAATCCATTTGGTGGCGGAGCGCCTTCAGCAACTTGAGACAGTGAGTTGGCTTTCTAGAAGAAAGCTTAGGCGGCCAACAGCTGTCCTTTAGAAAAAGTTGTTCCCTCGGGGAGTATGCAGTTCCATGGATGTTTGGCTAAGTTTGCCTAAATTAGGAAAGGTCCTGGATTCATTTCATGGGGCTACTGTAACGAAGTGCCACAAACTGGGTGGCTTAAACAGCAGATAATCATCTCAGTTCTGGAGGTTTCGAGTCTCAGATCAAGCTGACAGGGTTGGTTCCTTCTAAGGTTTTGAGAATCTATTGCACATAAATTAAAACGACTGTTGAGCAATTCAACAGTCTGCAGAGTTTAGTAGTCCCATTCTCTAGTCCAGGGGTTGCCAATCTTTCGGACCTCAAGGACCACCAGTGAACCACGGACCACAATTGGCGACCGCTGCAAGCATGTCAAACTCAAAGGCTAACACGGGCTGAATAAACAAGGTTTAAGTTTATGTGGGCCACAAAAAACCAAAAGCTTCAATTTTCATAGAAACATAGGTTTATTTTGATCAAGACATGCTGAATACAAAGGGCTGAAATAAATGAGTAATTGTTAACAAAATAATAGAACATTTTAATAAAAATTTTTTTCTTGAATATCAACTTACCAGACACTGAATAACTGCACAAATTAATAAGCATAACTCAAACCTATTTTTCTTGTTCTCCGAAAGCAAAATACGTCAAGACTAATGATGTGGAAATTGGCTGCTAGAATATTCGCTGCTAGTATTAGCGGAGAGAAATGGTGCGCCTGCGCGTAAGGTGCATTAGGGAAATGAATGCAACACGGTTACAGTAATCAGTCATTAGCAAACATTGTAGTTCATTATTAATAATGTATATCAAAATATTGTAAAGATTAAGTTACAAAATTTTTATTAAAATGTTTCTTACATACCATCTTGATCACATTACATTGCCTGGGCCGCAAACATATTCGTTGTGGGCCACATGCAGCCCGTGGGCCGCGAGTTTATCCCTCTGGTGTTCGCCTGCCACCCTAAACTTATTTGTATCTTGTCTGTGTCCACACAGATGCATCTCTTATGCACTTAACTTCTTTTAACTATTCAATCTGCATGGCTGATTTCTCACCCCCTTCGGTTCTTTTCTTCAGTGTCCCACCCAACATTATTTAAAATTGTAACCCTGTACCCATACCACTCTATTTCCTTTCTCAGTTTATTTTCCTCTCAACACTTACTTTATAACATATTATACTGTTTCTTCACTTATTATTTATTGCGTCTCCCTCAGTTTGAATGTACGCTTATAAATGCACAAATATATCCCTAACATCTAAAACTGGCACATGGTGAAGGTTAAATACACATTTGTTGAATTGAATGAATCGCACATAAGTCCCTCTCTCAGACCCCTGTGCCACCCCCTTCACTTAGATGAAAAGCCACAGTCCTTTTCTCCAGGATCATCTCCTCCAGAGAAAACAAAGAATATAATTTCACCACCTACAAACACAAACACCCTTTTCATTGTGCAGAGCAGTTTGACTCTTATTCTAACCCTTCTAAAACCAAAAGACCAATTAACTCTTCCCCAAAAAGGATGGCTGACTTTTCCAATGATTAAATTCTGTAGCCTCCTTCCCCTACTCCCTAAAATAAAGAGGATTCCAATTTTTCCAGCAGTATCTCTTTTCCCTTCTCCCTTTTTTTCTACATCAGGGATTAGCAAACTACAGCCTATGGGCTAAACCCTGCCTGCCACTGCTGGATGAAAATAAGGTTTTATTGGAATACAGCCATATCCATTACTTGAAATGAAACAATATGTTGAAATAAAAACACGATTTTTCACTGGATTTAACCATCTTCTAAGGGCCCAGAGGCCTCAGGTTAAAGATCTCTCCTCTATGTACCCAGCACTGTTAAAGATATTCTTAAATACATGAGAGAGACCATACATGAAGTACAATATAGTGGACAAGCAAGATTTGTTTGCTCAGTCATTATTATTCTAATGCTGACTGTATCTGAAATTACAACTTATATATAACATTAGTTTGCTAAGAAGAGTGGCAAAATAGACTTGTTTATATTCTATTGTAAAATTTAATGGTTTTTTCCCTAGCTGGTTTGGCTCAGTGGATAGAGCATTGGCCTGCAGACAGAAGGGTCCCAGGTTGGATTCCAGTCAAGGGCACATGCCCGGGTTGCGGGCTCCATCCCCAGGGAGGGGTGTGCAGGAGGCAGCCAATCAATGATTCTCTCTCATCATTGATGTTTCTGTCTTTCCCTCTCCCTTCCTCTCTGAAATCAATAAAAAATATATTTTAAAAAAAATTTAATGGTTTTTAATAAGTCAATAAATGGTTATTTAAGTGCTATCTTTCAACCATTTATCAGAATCTTCTGATATCTATAACTAAATGATCATACTTGTAACATAATCTTCTGACCTTTATGAATTTCAAAGTGCTTTCCATATGTTTAATTTCATTTTATCCCCCTAATCAGAAATACCAATAACACATTTGAAAAATGTGAAAGCTCATATAGTAGAGGACACTCTTTATATAAAGATGGATAGAAAGGAAAGTGCAAAGTAAAATATTTGCAATATACCAGGGGAACATACTATTTATAGGGATCCAGAAAGTGACTACTTTTGGAAATAAAAGCTCCTTTCATGGGGAAACACTGACAAGATCATGAAAACTAGAGAGACAGATCTAAGTCTAACCTCACCCCTCTCTCTGGTTTCAACATCCTCTCCTATAAAATAGAAATAATGCCATCTCACAGTTACTGTGAGGGATAATGAAATGTGATCAAGTATATAAAATGCCTGGCCAATGATATTGCATCTAGTTCCTTCCTCTTTTATAATGTGAATTGTTGATTTTATATGTGAAGACTTTTATACGTCACATTTTATTTTTATGTTTTTGTTTTTTTCAATTAAACATTTTCTTTAAATAGAGCTCACCAACTGCTATGGATTGAATTGTGTCCTCCTAGAATTCATATGTTGAAGCCCTAAACCCCAATGTTACTCATTCTGGGGATGAGGCTTTCAGGAAATAATTAACGTTCAATGAGTCATAAGGGAAGGGCCATATTCCAATAGGACTGGTGGGAGAAGTAGAAGGGAAGGAAGGAGAGAAGAGGAAGGAAAAGGAAGCAGCAGGAGGAGGAGGTGGGAAAGGGGAAGAGGAAGGATAGATCTTTTTTTCTTTCTCTTCCCGTACTCTGGCCCACAGGAGTCACCTAAGCACACCTACCATGCTGGCACCCCGATCTTAGACTTCCCAATCTCTAGAACTGTAAAATTAAATTTCTGTTATTTAAGCTACCCATAGTCTATGGTATTTTTGTAATGGCAGCCCAAATAGACTTATACATGCATAACTTTTTTCTCATCTAAATAAACAGAATATCACAATTTAGAAGCAAGTATGTAAGGATGTCATAAATACTGCTATACTTATTTTTCCAGTTCACATTGACATCTTAAATAATGTTCAAAATGTTATACATTTAAATGTGAAGAGGTAGTAGCCTAATTAATTTTTTACCTGTCCCTGAGAAATTACTAAATGTTTAAGGCTTAATATTAAAGCACTGATTTTCAGAAACTCATATATATTCTACAATTTTCAGGTAATTAAAAATATAATAGGGCCCTAGCCAGGTAGCTCAGTTGGTTAGAGCGTCATCCTAATATGCCAAGGATGTGGATTCTTTACAAGGTCAGAGCCATACAAGAATTAACCACTCAATACATAAATAAGTAGAACAACAAATCCATGTTTCTCTCTCAATCTCTCTCCTTTCCTTTCTCTCTAAAAATATTTTTAATCAATCAATAAAAAATATATAGATATATTTAATAGTACAGATAAAATCTTTTCAAAAACTTACAACAGCTAATGATCATTTTATGAAGCCTTTGAAAAAATAAGTGCATATCATTAAACGAGTTATTTTTCCAAATTATATTTCAGAGTCCCCAAATAACCCAGTTTAGTGCCTAATACATGGCTGAAACTCAATAAATATATTCTGAATGAACACTACAACCAATAACCAAACACAAAATGCTCAATCTTGAAAGACAAATTTGTTTCAAGGAGAAAAACAAAGAATGAGAAAGAATTGTAAGTAGAATTCTAAACACTGAATTTCTAAAAACAATCATTTAAATTCACTTTCCTCAAGTAATAACAGTGAATTCTACATTTTTCTTTTGGAGAGACAACTGACAACATAAACCAAAAATCTATTTAACTAAATTTCTTATACCTATAAGCTTTTGGAATATAGTTACATCCATTCATTGAAATGTAGTTGTAACCACACAATTACAAATATCTCAGTTTTCACCCCTAAAAGGCTATAACCTGTCACTCATCCAACAAAATCAAGAAGTCCCTTGTTTGCTCTGGAAAATTCATAAAGGATGTCTTCTTTATAGATACACAATTAACTATGTAGAAAGAGAAGAAAAAGGGGAAATAAACCTCCTAAAATATATTAACTCTAAATAAGAAAGCAAGTAATATCTTACCCCTATTTCTCCACACTAAACATAATTATTTTCAAAATGATACAATACAAAGGTTGTCAGCCTTATCTGTTTGCCCGAAGAGGATTATGAATTATCTCTTAAAAAATGGATACAACAAGTGACATATATTCTAATAGAATTTAAATAACAAATGTAAAACAAAAGGCTATGAAACCACCAAAGCCGGTTTGGCTCAGCGGATAGAGCGTCGGCCTGTGGACTGAAGGGTCCCGGGTTCGATTCCAGTCAAGGGCATGTACCATGGTTGCGGGCATATCCCCTGGTTGCGGGCATATCCCCAGTGGGAGATGTGCAGGAGGCAGCTGATCAATGTTTCTCTCTAATCGATGTTTCTGGCTCTCTATCTCTCTCCCTTCCTCTCTGTAAAAAGTCAATAAATCATATTTAAAAAAAAAAAAAAGGCTATGAAACCAAACCACTTTCAATCATAATTAAGTTAGTCTTTATTAAAACAAAAAAATCTCAGAGACAGAATTACATGATATATACAAGAATATACAAAAGTAAAAGAAAAAACAGTATATTTCTACTACATTAGCACAGCAGAAATTTTAACTGGTTATTCTATCCCAAATCCAAATGTTTACATCCAGGACGTCACAGAGGTAACTTCCTTTTGTACCTAAAGAAAAAATAAGTCCATTTAATAAAAGACAATAAGGTTCATTTATGAACTGCCTAACAGTTCCACAATTCCAGTGTACCTAAGACACAAATATTGCCATCTCACAATCCAGGACCCCTCAGGTGATGTCGGACTGATGGTTTCAGCCAGGTCCCTGCAGGCCAGGCCAAGGGACCCCATCAGTGCAGGAATCCATGCACCGGGCCTCTAATATGCATGTAAGATCTTTGGTTAATCTCTTACCGCCCTTCCCCCTCCCGGCTTCCCTCTGAGATTCATCAGTCTGTTCCAGGTTTCCATGCTTGTGCATTGAGCATCTGACCCCTGGTGGTCAGTGCACAACATAGCTACCAGTCAAACGGTTGCTTAGGCTTTTATAAATATAGATATAACAAAGAAATTAGTTGGTATATGCCTTATGTTTTAGAGATGAGAAAAATGGTAAGGTATGGGGACAGACCTTATAAAATTTCAAACAGACAGTTGAAGGTTTTCTGTACTCATTTCCATGTAAATTGAATATAAAATGTCCATAACTGCTACCCTGTTTTAATATATATATAATATTACTATAATGAAAGCTAATAGGTAAATAGTTCAAATCTGAATTCTTCTACTCTATGAAACTGGTATTTCAATGCTATACCAAACCCTTGAAGAGCAGTTATTTCATCTGACCAAAGGGGTTAGTCAGAAAAATATAAACAGTAAAAAATAACTTAAATCTTTGCTCTAACCTCCAAATCCTCAAGAGTCAATATAATGATAATAATTACCATCCTTTTTTAAAATTCAGCTGCTTCAAAAATACTCAAGTCTGACTCACACAGCATTCAGTGTTGCTGACGACAGCCTGGAGAACTTGGCCATGCTAGTGTTGGGACTTAACCTCACACCTTCCTCTGGAAAGACTACGGGGTATAGTGTCCCTTTCTGCTTTTAATTAGGAAGGAATGAAGTTAAGGCAAAGGCTATTCAGTTCCTGCCACCAAAATCCATTCTACATTTGAGCACACTGAATAAAGAAAGTACAAAGATCTATTTGTTAAGGTTGTTCATATTTAAAAGGATCATAGTCAAGGATTTTCTTAATTTTTATGGCCCTATTAAAATAAATGTCAGAGTATATGATTAATAGCAAAGAATAAAATTGCTGATTTTTAGTTACCTTATTGAGCTCTGGAAACAGCTCTTGTATCACAATGTCCAATAAAACATAAGTCAGCTAAAGCACCAAAAAAAAATTTTTTAAGGCATTAGACAAACCCATAAAAATTGAGAAACACAAAATTCAGGGCTGTGGTTACTTCTAAATGGGAAGGCAGGGAATAGAACTGACAATATAAAACAAGCACAAAAGTAGCTTCAATAGTATCAATAATGCTCTATTTTGCTTAAATATATTTTTATTGATTTCAGAAAGAAAGTGAGAGGGAGAGAGATAGAAATATCAATGATGAGAATCACTGACCGGCTGCCTCCTGCACCCTCTCTACTGGGGATCAAGCCCACAACCTGGGCATGTGCCTTTAACCAAAATCAAACCCAAGACCCTTCAGTCTGCAGGCCAATGTTCTACCTGCTGAGCCAAAACTGGCTAGGACGATAATGCTCTATTCTTAAGTCCATTGTTAGATACTCATGTGTTTACATGTGGACAGTTTATTATTATGCCTCATAACTCATTTTATATGTAACAAAAATTTTAAAGAAATTTTAAAGAAATTATGTTATCTGAAAGGTGAAATTCTCAATTTTTAAATTTTTACTTTATTTCATGAAATTTCTGTATATCCCAATTTTTCTACAATGAATGTTTATTTTAAATCAAAACAAATCAGCTGAAACCGGTTTGGCTCAGTGGATGGAGCGTTGGCCTGCGGACTGAGGGGTCCCGGGTTCGATTCCGGTCGGGGGCATGTACCTGGGTTGCGGGCATATCCCCAGTGGGAGATGTGCAGGGGGCAGCTGATCGGTGTTTCTCTCTCATCGATGTTTCTAACTCTCTATCTCTCTCCCTTCCTCTCTGTAAAAGATCAATAAAATATATTAAAAAAATAAATAAATAAATAAATCAAAACAAATCATGCTAAATAAAAACAGTAATTACCTAACAAGTGTAGCACAAACAAAACACACTTTTTTCTATTTGAATGTTTGAATTATGCTGCCTTGATTTAATATAGTGTCACTTCACAGTTAATAATATACCAGGCCCCCTACTGTGCCATTCCCCAAACCCAGCCAACTCTAGTCAACCTGCTTTAATGAATTTTACCTGTTTGTTGAGAACTGGCTGCTGTAAGCCATCAAATAGAAGCCTGATGCTTTCATACTTGGCTTCTTCACCAATACACTTGACAATCACATCTAAACAAGAAAGCAATTTTATATTATAAAGTGACTCATCATTAACTAGTTCATAAACTAAAATCTCCACCCTGTTTCCTGGATATTATGCAAACACTAAATCAGAATTTTCTAAACCAGGGTTTCTGCAAGGGTTCTGTGGTCAGGTTGAGAAATGAAGTATCAGGATCCTCTTTTTGGAGAGTCATAATTCACAAAGCATATTGCAAGCATATGGAATGTCACAGTAAAGGAATCTCTCTATATTATTAAGGGATAAAAGTTTGAAAACAATACATATTGTATTATTCCATTCAGGGAAAACAAAATGAAATCCTAAAATTATGTCTATACATTTGTACATACATATATAGAAATGCACAGAAAAATGTCTGTGAGAATTAACACCAACTGGTGCACACAGTTATTTCTGGAGAGTAGGAAGAGGATGGCCCCTAATTTTAATATATATTTTCATATTTGAATATCTTAATATCAAAAAATGTTTAATTTAATTTTTTTAAATATATATTTTATTGATTTTTTACAGAGAGGAAGGGAGAGGGATAGAGACTTAGAAACATCGATGAAAGAGAAACATCGATAAGCTGCCTCCTGCACACTCCCTACTGGGGATGTGCCCTTGACCAGAATCCAACCTGGGACCCTTGAGCCCGCAGGCTGATGCTCTATCCACTGAGCCAAACCGGTTAGGGCTTAATTTAATTTTTAACATAGACTTTCCTAAATGAATATGACCACTTTGTTTCTGTACTATTTGCATAATTACTATTAACCATCTCACAGAACAATCCTTTTAGGAAATGTTTAAACACTAATTGAGGATCCAGAAAGTGTCATGTATCACGTGTTACCCAAAAAAGTCAGTCCTTATTAAAATCTCTGCTGAATGTTTTCCCCCAAACAGGAAAAGAAAATCATTCATAAGTAAACAAGTTGCTCAAATATTTTGTCCCTTCCCCCCAATCATCATGGAACTCTTAATGCTGCTCATAGAAAATTCTCCATTTAGGTTTGTTTCTATGAGGTAAATCTAACCCTAAGAGGCAAAGGCCAAATTTAATTTACAAGATGCATAGCAGATCCTTGATATTTTTAAGCTATGTAAGTAACCCAATATGGATCTTTTTTAATCCTCTAATTCACCAATACTACATAGAATTTCCCAGTTAATATGCATGGAGCATAACAGACAAAAATAAATAATCCTTTCAGATCCTTCAGGAGTCACTAAGAAATGAGGAGTAAAAGGCAACAGAATAACATGCTAAGCTTACTCACTAGCTAAATTACTCCTTCCCAAATGAAAGTCTTCAAGTAGATGTGATTCAATTATGCCTCAGCAAAATAACAAATTATTACATTCATTGGCTTTCCATGTTGTTCCTGAATAGCAAAACTAACACTGTTAAAACCATGAATGCTATATCATATTATGAAACAGGTAATAAATTATTTCATCATTTACCTACAGAAGATTTACTCAAAAATAGCTTTTGTTCACTTTTACATTCAGACCAGGGATTTAACTTAAATGTCCTCACACAGAGTAGCAGAACTACTATTCTGGGACTAATTTTTCAATGATGAGAATTCTGTAAGGTACAGTCCTAAGCCCTCTTGAATTCCTTCTCTATATTTTCTCCCCAGGCATTATTATCCCTCACACGTGACTCCCATATATCTGTCCTAGTACCATCATTCCTCCAATTCCCAAACTTGGACAGCTAAATGCTTACTGCTAGCCATTTCCTCCTGAATAATGTACAGGCACTTCACACTTAAAATGCCCTAACCAAGTATCCTCTACTTTGACCCCTTGACATTTTTTCCTTGTATTTCCCATCTCAGTAAGAGGTGACTACCATTCACTTACTTAGTGGCCTGAGCCTACCTCCTTTACGGGAGAGGTGATCATCCTTTCCCTTTGAGACACATGACTCTATTCACATGTATGTTTTGACTGCATGTCTGTCTTCCTGCTAGACTTGAGCTATCCAAGTATATTTTTGTATCCCTTTCATTCTGCACAGTGTCTGGCACATGTAAGGTGTTCAATAAATTGGGAATGAATTTTTATTTTTAGTCATACACACTAGCATAGCTCTTCTCATGATAGAGTGGACAGCAGGGCTCCAACTGTCCCACTAACTACTCTGATTATATTACCAAAAGAATCTGTCTATTTGTGTGCATGGAAATAGCATTGTCTTAAAGTTCTTAGTGCTATCATCATAAAACCAAATTTTATTTAACGAATGAATGAATTTTAATTGGCCCTTAGAACTATTTCTAAAATGAAAACTCAGAGTAAAAATTAGCTTTAAATAATTACTATACATTTCACCTCAAAGTGGTGTTTATCTATACTAAACTACTTCTTAAATATTACACCTGGAATGTAATTCATCATTTCGTCGAAAGTCTGTTTTGCTCGTTTTTGCTTGTCTTGGAGAGAGCGAGGTTCAGTGTTTTCACAGAATACAGCATCTAAAAAGAGAAAAATAAATATTTGCTGCAATTTTCACTTATCTTACACAAAGTATTTATTTCCTCATAGGAGAGAAACTAATAAACCAAATAAAAACAAGACTTCTCACTCTTTTAGATCTGACTAAAATCATTAAGAGCACACAAAACATAAAACAAACATGAGAAAATACAAACCTCTGAGAAGTGTTATAAGTGAGACCAAACGGTGCTCCTGAAATAACTGTTGTAGTTTACAGTGAATATAGTAGTCAGTATACATTTCCAGGGTGTTTTTAAAGAGGATTCGAGTTCCCATTAAGAGATGATGAAGCCAGTCAGGAACTTGGAAAACCACTCGTCCTGAAAGGATCACATGGAATACTTCATTTAAGATATATATTTTAACATTTTCCGATACAAAAAACACAAATGGTCAATATTTTATTTGTTAACACTAGTAAACTTCAATATGTCCAAGGCCAATGGTATTGAATTCTTAAAAGAAAGTAATTTCAATTTTTAAAAATATTATAACAGGGCAATACTTAAGAGCAATAATATACATCACATAAGAAATATAAATCATGAATGAAAAACAGATTTTAATAGTAACCATATCCGTCTTACCTACGTACATCAGGTAATCATAAACTCCTTCTACAGTCATCATCTCCATAAAATAATTCTTATTTTGCTTTCTTTCTGTATTCTCAGCACGGTTTGCGTTATTCTTAAACAGATCATTGAAAAGCTAAAGTAAAAGTTGAAATAATAAAGAGATAAGACTTTGATTAATGTGAAAAAAAACAAGATACGAAGAATTATGAATGAGGGAATTCAACTAAATCTTAACCCTACTTACCGTTAAACTATGTAAAAAGTGTCTATTCTCAATAATAATAATAAAATAGCAGATATTAAGGAACTAAAAAAAGTTAGAAAAGAATCAATAATGCCAAAGGACAAAACCTTTGGCAAGACTGATGAAAAAAGATAAGGAAAAGAAAACACAAACAAAAGGGGACATAACTCATGATGTCAGAGAAAATAAAAAGAATATTATTGACAACTTTAGGCCAAAAGATTTTCAACTTTAGATAAAATGAAAAATTCGCTGAAAAATATAACCTATCAAAAATTAATTCATAAAATAATAAACCTAGAGATTATAATCATTAACAAAATTAAATCTAGTTGTAAAAAAAAAATGTTCCTACGAACAAAACTCAAGGTCTAGATGACTTTACCAACAAATTCTATCAATTATTTAAAAAACTAATAATTCTAATAACTCTACCAGCTAAAAGAAAAAGGTAAATCTAACTCAATGCCAAAACCTGACAAGGATAGCATAAATAAAAATGTAAACTTCCTAAACCCCATAAAGGATATCTATGAAAAATGTACTATTGCATGGTGAAACACTGAAATCACTTCCTTTATATAGCAGATCCTAGTCATAATTGAAATAAAACCTGCCATCATTTGCAGATAAGTCTGTAAATCTAAAAGCATTAATAAATATATTACTAAACTTAATACAAGTCTTGCAAAATTACTGAATTAAAAATCAATACACAAAAATCAACTCTATTTCTGTTTACCAACAATAAAGTTATAGTAACAACAAAAATGAAGGTGTTTTGGGAGAGAAGATGGGCCCGAGGCTGGGCCCTACTCTGATAATAAACTGAGCTACTTACAGATAGGGAATATATATTATTCCCAGTGCCTAACACTCAATAGTAAGCACACAATAAAATATTTGTTTAATGAATAGATAAGATACTTTATAAACTATTAACATTAGTAATACCATCAAATAAACATAAGTACATTCTAGCAAGTAACTTCTTGATTATTGGAAGTTGGTGATTTATAACCTCAGAAAACCACTTTTAAAAAAATCCCCCAGATCAACTAAAGGACTTGTATGCATGCATATAAGCATAACCAATGGACATAAGACACTGGGGGATAGGGGAGGCTAGGGGACTGTCTAGGGCGGGGGGAAAAAATGGACACATATGTAATACCCTTTGTAATACTTTAAGCAATAAAAAAATAAATAAATAAATAAATAAATGAATGAATGAAAGAAAGAAAGAAAGAAAGAAAGAAAGAAAGAAAGAAAGGAAAAAAAAATCCTCCCTTGCCGAAACCGGTTTGGCTCAGTGGATAGAGCGTCGGCCTGCGGACTGAAAGGTCCCAGGTTCGATTCCGGTCAAGGGCATGTACCTGGGTTGCGGGCATATCCCCAGTAGGAGATGTGCAGGAGGCAGCTGATCGATGTTTCTCTCTCATCGATGTTTCTAACTCTCTATCTCTCTCCCTTCCTCTCTGTAAAAAATCAATAAAATATATTTTTTTAAAAATAAAAATAAAAAAATAAAAAAATCCCCCAGCCCTGGCTGGTTTTCTCAGTGGTTAGAGCATCAGCTCTTGGACCAGAGTCATAGGTTCAATTCCCTGTCAAGGGCACGTACCCCAGTTGCAGGTTCATTCCCTAGCCCCAGTAGAGGTGTGTGTGAGGCAACCAGTCGATGTGTCTCTCACAGCAATGTTTCTCTCTCCTTTCTCTCTCTCTCTCTCTCTCTCTCTCTCTCTCTCTCTCGCTCTCTCTCCTCCCCTCCCCTCCTTCCCTTCCACACTCTCTCTAAAAGTCAATAGAAAAACTATCCTGGGATGAGTATAAAAAAAAATCCCCCAAATATAGTAATGGTAGAAGTCTGCAAATAAAGAAATATTTAACCTGTTAAATAACCAAGCAACTAATTCATAATACCCTCCTTACACTGTATAACTGATCTCCATATGAAAAAATTAAAAGTACTATCCATTTCATTAACACAGGATTCTCCCTATAATAGAAAAATCTTCTTAAGTAAGACAACTTCAGACTTACGGCTCTTTAAGGTAATGTTCATACCTTCTTGTTGTTTTCTGAAGTAGGGCTGAGAATGGTCAATTCTGGTTTACATGGCTTAGGCTTTGGAGATTCACAGGAATTAATGAAATTCATGATGAAAGGTTCCAAATGCTGACCTTTCTGTGGTAATACAGAGATCGCAGTATGAAAATCAAAAATTAAGATTATGATTTTCAATATCACACAGCCCATTAAGATGTATTAATATTTAAATACGCTTTTAGCTATCATATTATAGAATACACATAAATTAGTTATTTACCTCTTTCATTAGTTTTCCAGGAACAGATTTTATAATTTTCCCTGTAATTAAAAGTAAAATATTAATTTTATGAAGGGATAATATACATTGTAATTGTTTATATGAATACTTCACTAGGTAATTTTAAATACTCACCTGCCAAGTAAAAAGTAAAATAGTAAGAAATATGTATAATTGCCCACTTCACACTTAACAGAAATCTACAATAACTATGGTATACTTAACTATTTATAGATACAACATTTGGAATTTATTGTAAAATAATCCAATTGGGGTTGGGGGTGGAGAAAGAGACAGAACAAGCAAAGTGTCGATAACTGTTGAAATAAAGTAGAGAGTTCATTATTCAAATTTCTCTACTTTTGTGTATATATTAAATTTTCTATAAAAAAGGTTTTCAGCCCTAACTGGTCTGGCTCAGTAAATAGAGCGTCGGCCTGCAGACTGAAGGGTCCCAGGTTCGATTCCAGTCCAGGCATTTACCTTGGTTGCGGGCACATCCCCAGTCAGGGGGTGTGCAGGAGGCAGCTGATCGATGTTACTCTCTCATCAATGTTTCTAGCTCTCTATCCCTCTCCCTTCCTCTCTGTAAAAAAAAAAATCAATAAAATATATTTTTAAAAATGTTTTTCAAAAGATTTTAAACAATGGTGAATATATAAAGGTATATAAAAGTATACAAAAGTTCATCAAAAGAAAAAAGTTTTAAAATTGCTACATTTAAATTGGCTATTTGAGTAGCCTATATTCAACATTTTCAATTAAGTACACTCTAATCCTGTTTAACCAAAATTTCTTCTTGATTTTATCTCTAGGTTCCCTTGTTATAAAATATCAAATTTTTTAAGATTTTCTCAAGCATTTAGAAATGACTGTAAAAATAAGTCAAAGTTGATAAATAGCACTTAAATTTCTTTCAGTTCAATCTAGAAAAAAGACTTATGGCAATAGGGAGAGAGATAATAATAGAAATTAGAAACTGAAATTGTTTTACGACATGCAAACCACTCAACCATCCAATCAGGCTATTTCTCTTTGGTACCCCCATAAGCCACTCCTCCCTCTTAGAATTTCCAAATGTCATTAAATTACAGGGCTTCATTCTATGCTTTTCTCTCTAGTACATGATCTTCTTGAGCCAAATGATTTGCTCAATCTTATTTCAAATAACTTTCAAATCTACTCCTTGCCTATCTCTTGGCCTCTTCTGCCTTATAAAACATCAATTAAATTCTATAAACTCAGCAAGTTCAGAACTGCTCTTAATTTATTCCCTGTATCAGCAAGTAATGGCATTCATCCAGTTGTTTAAATAGAAACCTGGTTCGCTTGAATATTTCTTCTCCTTCAGTCAAACCTTCAGTAACCAGGTCTACCCAATTCTATCCCCTCTACTATTTCCCCTGATAAGAAGAAACCTCAAACACACACACATACTAAATATGTTGGCTCAACTAAATATATTCATTTGGAGAGATAAAAATACAGATAAAAGCTAAATGCCTACTTGTAATATTTAATTCCTATAGGTCTACATAGACTTAAGATTGCATTATGTAAAATATATTGAGAAATACTTCTTTTCTTCCATTAGTATCTTTAACAATTTTATTTAAACTTTTCCAGATTATATTAGCTTGGTTTATATTTAACTTTATATAAAAGAAATCATGCTATATATATTATTTTGTGCCTTGCTTCTTTAATTCAATATGTTTTTAAGATTATCGACACTGCTGCAAGCTACATGCTATAGGTATTCATTGCTATAGGTATTCCTTTTATGAATCTACCATAATTTATCTGTCCATTCTATTGCTGATGAACATTTGTATTACTTCCAGTTTGAGCTATTATAAACAATGCTGCTATGAACATCCTTAAATATGAATATACTAGAGGCCAGGTGCACAGATAGGATCCCTAGGCCTGGCTGGAGATCAGGGCCGATCAGGGCCTTTTGGCTGCCGGTTGGGGCCTTCCTTTGTTTTGCACTGCTCTCTGGTGGTCAGCACACATCATAGCAAGCAATCGGTCTCCCAGTCGAACTCCCACAGGGACAATTCGCATATTAGGCTTTTATATATATATAACTAGTAGCCCGGTGCACAAAAATTTGTGCACTCGGGGGTGGGGGGGGTGAGGGGTGGGGCCAGACCCCTCAGCCCGACCTGCACCCTCTGTCATGTTCCGGGACCCCGGCCGCTCCTGGCCTAGGCACAGGCCTACAGGCTTGGGGCAGCCTGGCTCCCGAGGCCCCATTTTATCAAGAGAACAAAGTTGGCGTTAGTTACAGCCCTTACCGAACCCAGTACAGTGCATCTGTGCATACAACTGCCCCATTCATGTGCCTGCTTTGCCCTACTGAATTACATCTTGAGGACATAGCTCTGTCTTATCCTGCTTCACCTTCAGTGCCTGTCCTGGTGCCAGGGACCTGAGAGGGTCTGCTGAGTGAGTGAGTGAATAATGAGTGAGTGAATGAGTGAATGAATGAGCGAGTAAGTGAATGAGCAAGCAGCTACAGGGCGGGAACTTCTGCCACGTTGCCATGGCAACGAGGCAGAAGTTCCAGCCCCACACCTGGCTGCCTGAATGCCCACCCCGGGAAGTTCCCACCCTGCTCCCAGCAGCCCGATGCCCCTCTCCCAGCTGCATAATTCGCGCCAGGCAAAGGCAGCCTGGGTTCTCCACCTTTGCCCTGTTACCCGGCTCTTGCCTGCCGCCTGGGTTTCAGATCACTGTCAGCAACAGGCAGCTTCTTCCATCCTTCCCCTTTCACCTCCCAGCATTGCGCCTACATATGCAAATCAACTGCCATCTTTGTTGGCGGTTAATTTGCATATCACCCTGATTAGCCAATGGGAAGCATAGCGAAGGTACAGTCAATTACCATGTTTGTCTATTATTAGATTATATATGTAGATGAGTATATATCACAGAGAGGAACTGCTGGGTCATTTAGTTTTATCATTTAACTTTTTTCAAGTGGTTTCCAATTTATAGTCCTACTAACAGTATATAAGAAGTCCTTTATTACATAAACCCTTTTTCTAAATTAATCTGAAAATGCTGATTCTTTTATGTTTATCCTTATATGATTCTCTACTTCAACTTACCAAGATTTACATCTGGTAGTATCTTATCAAGAAATTGTGTTTCTCCACCATTGGGGGAGAGGAAATCTGCCAGAAGTTGACTATTGCTCAGCTCTGGATGCTGCAGAAGTTTCTTGAATGAACAAAATAAGAAAAAAGTTTAAATATCTAGAAGGATAATCAAAACTATTTTAAACCAAGAAAGCAATTTTAAATCTTCAAAAGCTATTTCATATTCAGAATAATAATAAAACTAGAGACTGGCTGGCATGGCTCGGTGGTTCAGCATCAACCTATGAACCAGGAAGTCACAGGTTCAATTCCCAGTCAGGGCACATGCCTGGGTTGGCAGGCTCAATCCCCAGTAGCGGGGTGTGCAGGAGGTGGCCAATCCATGATTCTCTCTCATCATGGATATTTCCATATCTTCCTCTCCCTTCCTCTCTGAAATCAATAAAAATATATCAAAAATAATAGTAAAACTATATTTATAGAAATAACAGTGTCATATAGCAGATAAGCCCTCAACCTACAGTCAGACATGAATGGGTTTTAATTCTGATTCTTCTATGTGTTAACTTGGTGTCCCTAGAAAAGTTCCTAAATTGCCTAAGAGTCAGTTACTGCATGCATAAAATGAAAAATAACACTACCTACTTTATAATGTTGTTATATAAAGCATTTAAAACCTACCTGATACATAGGAAGGAAAATTAAACATTAGCTAATATTATTTCTCAGTTTTTCAACTATAACACAATTATTACAATATCATACAACTATCTTGATAATTAAAAGAAGTTGGCATAAAGAAGTTAGCAAAAACTAAATGTAGAAATGTGAAATAACTTGGTAAATCTGTTGACTAGTCTTCTTGTAACACTGTATTCTTACAAGACATACTGACTTGTAAGAATATAGCCAAAACTTTAAAGCCAAAACTAACCCAATCTTGCCTAATATTCAGTTTTGTAACTACAAAAGAGTCACAAAACTTAATGAGCACAAATCTACAGGGTTGGGCAAAAGTAGGTGTACAGTTGTAAGTACACAAAACAGTTTATTCTTGTATTATTATTTATTAATTATTGTATCATTTTCCATAGAACTGTAAACCTACTTTTACCCCACCTTGTATTAGATAAAGTACCAATAATGTAACTTTTAACTCCATATTACCAGAAAATATTTCTTCTAGAATGAGGTCCTCTAGAGTTCTTAGAAAGAATTGGTTCAATAATGAGTTAATGATATCAGTAAAGACACTGGTTAACACTACTATGTGTTGTGTTCAGATATCCTTGTAGTAAATAGTTCATTCATATTTCAGTTGTTATACCACCAAAAAAATTATATAAAAAATGCTTTCTGTTTTTACATTTTATTGATTTTTTACAGAGAGGAAGGGAGAAGGATAGAGAGCCAGAAACATTGATGAGAGAGAAACATCGATCAGCTGCCTCCTGCACGCCCCCCACTGGGGATGTGCCCACCACCCAGGTACATGCCCTTGACCGGAATCGAACCTGGGACCCTTCAGTCCGCAGGCCGATGCTCTATCCACTGAGCCAAACCGGTTCTGGCAAAAAATGCTTTCTGAGTTAAAGTATTCAACAGTTCAAATACAGAAAATAAAATTTAAATACCTCTTTATACTGTTGAATATTTTTATTTTATCAAGTACTTATTTTTGGCTATAAGGTAACCAAATTTAACTGAGTTAACACTTAATAAAAACTACAAAATTGCATGTCCAAATAAGAAAGCTGTTTTAAAAAAATAAAACAAAAATATCCACTCTGGTATTATGCACTTGATTAAAGAAAGATGGTTATTAATTTTAGAGAAGTCTCAAGCAAGTAACTTTTAAACTGAATGTACCAATAATGAAAAAAATATAGCAACTGCATTGTTTACATAACACAATGATCACACACTGAGAAAAATAGAATTCACTTCCAAGTGGTAAATAGTAGAGTCAAGATATCCCAAAAAACTGGAAAAACACCTTCAAATTTAAAAAGGAAAAGAATTAAGGAATAAACAGGAGGGAAGATTCTGAAGTTCAGAAAGTGCTGAACAAAAAATCAAAGAATAAGACAAAAATAACAAAAACTATTTTGTATTCTTAGAATGTATTTAATCTTTTACACCAAAGTTTTTGTTTCTTTACTTTAACTTCCCACACCAAAACTAAGCCTAACATAAGACTTTCTTTCCTTTAGGAAAATATCTGGTATTTCATTAGTTATAAATTTTTTCAAAATATACTCTTGCCGAAACCGGTTTGGCTCAGTGGATAGAGCGTCGGCCTGCGGACTGAGTGGTCCCAGGTTCGATTCCGGTCAAGGGCATGAACCTGGGTTGCGGGCACATCCCCAGTGGGAGATGTGCAGGAGGCAGCTGATCGATGTTTCTCTCTCATCGATGTTTCTAACTCTCTATCTCTCTCCCTTCCTCTCTGTGAAAAATCAATAAAATATATTTTTAAAAAATATATATATATACTCTTGACAATAATTCATCTTCACATAAAAAATTTAAATAAAAGAATTTTATAAATCGACATTGATGAGTATTTGTAAAGCAAAGCATATATATACAAGAGAAAAAAAGACAAATCAGAGAATGCTATAATTAGCAAGCAATGTTCTAAATTAAGTTGGTGCTATACCTGTAAATATTCTTGAAATTCTTCTCTCTTTGACTTTAAGAACTCATAATTTTTGGGACCAATGATTCTCTTGGAAGGAAGCTGGGCATCAGGAAATGTGCCTGAAATTAATAAATATGAAAGTTATTACTATATTCTGCTACTACTTTAAAAACCTAATTTATAATATACTACAACCAATTAATAGCCACAATGCTGCCTTGTAGAGATGTGTCATTATCCTTTAAAAGGCAAAACAAGAGAGCATAGAAATTCAAACCAAAGAACTTGAATCTACTGATATCCAAAATATCACCACTCTTTTACCGACACAGATATATTTAACCTTCTATATTAGTTTTTTTTTAAAAGATTCAAAAAATTATCATGAGATTATTTTGAAATCAGTGGAATTTTATTAGACAAAATCTTACTAACGAAATACCTTTTCTCTCATGGGAAAAAAATTATATTGCCAATGCCATATAAGGTTATAAACAAAATTTAAAAACCATGGATGTACTTCCTCAGACAGGGCTGACTTTGGAAATTTTAGTACCGAAAGGGAAAAATATTGCTGGGAATCCAACTTTGATTAATCTGGGATTTTAAAGTATGAAGATAAATGATCTTCTCTCAACTCTAAAGCAAAGGAAAAGTTCTCAGAGAAAGAACAAGACAAGGACAGCATTGCATGAGATTGGCAGAGACAAAGAGAAAATAATTTAAAGACAAGTACAACATCAAAATGTAGGCAAAAAGTATGGAGTGGAACCCTGCATTTTTTTTAGCTTCCTATAATCTCTTTATCATGGGATTTGCTCTTGAAGGTTCCCTGCCCTTCTCAATTTAGAACCAACCTGATTTTGGGTCAGGGGACATTACACAGAGTTTTTCTAAAATAAAAGAATTCAGAATACATAAATCAAACCCACCAACCTGCATACAAAATTATTGGAAATACTTCATAATTATATCCCTGCTATTAACTAATATAAGTGGGTAGATAGGAGAGACTGGGAGAGGAGAAGAACAAAAAAGGAAAAATGCTCCCCTTTTCTGGTTGATCTAGTCTCAAAAGAAGCATTCATCTACAAGTTTGGTTTCCATGTCTAAATATAAAAGCTAAATTAAGACATTTGCCAGATATTTGGCCCTGGCTGGGTGGTTCAGTTGGTTGGAGCATCATCCTTTACACCAAAAAACATTTGCTATGATGCACAGTAAACATGTCTACCAAGAAAGGTAATGGTAAAATAAGAACAACTCTGAAATGCCTGGTTTAAATTATCCACACATCAAGTTAAACAAAAATCAAATTGGACAGAGAACCTTTTCTAAGACATAATTTAAAAACAGCTATATTTTACATTTTAATATTATTATTTGAAAAGCAATTTATGTGCACTGTAAAAATTTGTAAAATAGCCGTAGCTGGTTTGGCTCAATGGATAGCCCACGGACTGAAGGGTTCCGGGTTTAATTCTGGTCAAGAGCACGTATCTTGGTTGCAGGCTCAATCCCTGACCCTTGCGTGCAGGAGGCAACCAACTGATGAGTCTCTCTCACATAGATGTTTCTCTCCCTCTATCTCCCCACTCCCTTCCATTCTCTCTAAATATCAATGGAAAAATATCCTCAGGTGAGGATTAACAAAAAATAACATAACAACAACAAATTAATAAAATATAAACAAGCAGAACTAAGATGAAAACAGGATGCCCTATTATCAAATGTACATAGGTGTCAGTCACTGTTACATTTCCTTGTTACTATTACTTAAAATTAAAAAATTAATCTGGCTCAACAACTTCCAAGAAAGCTAAGGCTGAAATGTAATGTTTTATACAAAAAGGACAACATACCATGAAATTCCGTTAGTTTTGATTCAAGTACATAGAATTCAAGATATCTTCTATAGACAGACCAATGTTCAGGCTCATGCCCAACTGTAAATTGAATGAACATACCCTGAGTAATAAATCATTCTATAAACCATTATTATTAATAGAATGAAGTATTTAAAACGTTAAGTATACAGAGCTGGAAATTATTCCAGTCTTAATAATTTATTATTTCTTCTTATCATTCTATTAATGTATTTTATCCCATATTTTAATTTTAAATTATTTAGAAAACTTTGATAATTTCACCTATTTACGAAGTTATCTCAATAATATATTTTCTGCAACAGAATCATAGAGTTGACAGCAACTTCAAAAAATTATTCAGCCCTGACTGGTTTGCTCAGTGGATAGAGCATTGGCCTGCGGACTGGGAGGTTCCAGGTTCAATTCCGGTCAGGGGCGTGTGCCTTGGTTGTGGGCACATCTCCGGTGGGGGGGTGTGCAGGAGGCGGCTGATCGATGCTTCTCTCTCATCGATGTTTCTAACTCTCTCTCTCCCTCTCCCTTCCTTTCTGTAAAAAACCAATAAAATATATTTTCAAAAAATTATTCAATTATGATTATTTTTTAAATTTCACAAAAATGATGTATTTCATAAAAAATTTATAGTCAATTTTGGGTATCACAAATATTTACTAATTATACAGTACTAGAGGCCAGGAGCACGAAATTTATGCACTCAGGAGGGGTCCCTCAGCCCGGATTGTGAGAGGGCCAGGCTGAGGGACCCCAGTGGTGCATGATCAGGGCTTGGGAGGGACATGGGAAGTTGGCCAGCCAGGGAGGGCTCCAGGGTGTGTCTGGCCCATCTCGCTCAGTCCCAATTGGCCAGACCCAGCAGCAAGCTAATTTACCCGTCAGAACATCTGCCACCTGGTGGTCAGTGCACGTCATAGCGAGCGGTTGAGTGGCCTTAGCATATCATTAACATATTACGCTTTGATTGATTGAATGGCCGACGAGATGACTGGACACTTAGCATATTAGGCTTTTAGTATATAGGATAGAAAAGCACTATCCTATATAATAAAGAGGTAATATGCAAATTGACCATCACACCCTCACAATCTGGCTGCCTACGACCAGGCCAGCAGAGGGGTTAGTGAGGGATGACCAAACAACTGAACAAGCAGGCTGCGTGGGGTGACCAGGACAGCAGGGGGCAGCAGGGGGGGGTTAGTGAGGGACGACCAAACGACTGAACAAGCAGACTGCATGGGGCAACCAGACTGGCGGGGGGGGGGGGGGGGGTTAGTGAGGAACGACCAAATAACTGAACAAGCAGGCTGTGTGGGGTGACCAGGCCAGCGAGGGGGCGGGGGGGAGGGGCGGGCAGTTAGGGGCAACCAGGCCAGCAGGGAGGGCAGTTAGGAGTGATCAGGCCAGCACACTGAGGCAGTAAGGGGCGATCAGGCCAGCGGGGGGGGGGGGGGGGGGGCGGGCAGTAAGGGGAGACCAAGCAGGCAGGTAGGTGAGCAATTAGGAGCCAGCGGTCCAGGACTGTGAGGGGGATGTCCGACTGCCAGTTTAGGCCCGATCCCCTGAGGGGTCCCAGATTGGAGAGAGTGCAGGCTGGGCTGAGGGGACCCCCCCCCCCCGCCCCGCCGCCGCACAAACTTCGTGCACTGGGCTTCTAGTCTAACAGAATTTTCTGCAAATTCTGTAAATGTTCTATATTATCTGCACTAATACAGTAGCTGTTGATCACTTAAAATATGGCTAGAATAAGTAAAGAACTGAAATTTTAATATAACCTAATTTTAATTGCCACATGTGAACAGTGGCTACCAAACTGGATAGCAAGAACTAATGGTTTAAAGACTAAGTCAGAAAAAAAAAAATAATAAATCAGGTCACCTGCCTATTCCAATTCCAGTTTCCCCATTTACTAACTACAGGGTGAAACAAAAGTAGGTTTATAGATGTTTGTATGAAAAATAATATAATAATTAAATAATAATACAAGAATAAACTCTGTTTCGTGCTCTCACAACTGCAAATCTACTTTGGTCTCACCCTGTATGTAAACTTAAACAAATAACATTACTGCCTTAGTTTGCTTAGAATAAAAATAATTGTACCTATTACATAAAATAATCCCCCAGGACACTTTTATACAGTGCAAAGCACAGAGTAAGCACCCCAAAAATGTTAACTACATTATCAGCATCTCGTGTCATTCTAGCATTGATTTGGAAATGCAATGGATCGTGTCAACTAAAATCACAGCAACCCAAAAGCAACACCTGTATTCAGAAAAAAACAGCTTGCCATGGTCACAACCTATAAAGCAAATTCTGTTTTTCTTCTTCAGCACTGTTCTTAAAAGATCTATGTATTATATTTAGTTTTGGTTTCAAAAACCCTGAAATTGCTATTTTGGTACACATATAAAATCCATGCAATATTTAAATGATATACTTTTTCCCCTTCATAGGCCATGGCTTCCTAAGAACACATATTAATTACATTGACTGTAAAAGTCTACATACAGCACTGCTGACAAAAATTATCCTTAGAACACAAGTTTTAAGATATTTTTGGTATTGATTTTATGGTTAAATTATTAAGCTAAAGTTTTAAAAATAAAGAACAAAACTAAATGGTTGTCCAAAAGGCAAAAACTAAAGTACATATATTCCCAAAATATTTAAAAGTATATCATAATAAATCATTCAAAAATAGATAAAAGTTAATACATGCTCACATATTGTATGGATGAAGGTTTATAGCTGAATAGTCAAAAGTTTTAAATAATTTCCTGAGAGACAAGAGCCAGGTTTTAAGTACCAGGCACAGGAAGGAATTAAACTCAGAAGCTAACCAGGGTCTTTCTCATTCTCTCCAATACTTAAAATACCAATCAGTAGAAACAGCAGGCAAAAGATGCAAACAAAACTATGCTTGAAATCAGACTATATTAGCAATAACAACAATGGCTTATCTGTACCCTCATTAGAACATTGAGACAGAAGAGCAACTAGAAAAACTTAATGGTAGCTACAACAAAATCAAGTAGCAGTGACTCAGAACTGGATAGAGCAAGACCCTACCTGGTATTAGCTACAGGAAAAATTATAGCTAGCTACTCTGAGAATTCTTCCTTCCTCGTTCCTATGTTTTATGTTCTTGAAATAGGATCAGCTTCTGAAAAAATAAAAAAACCTAATACTTTTTGAAAAAGAAATAAGGGTAATTATTAACACTGACCTTCACACTACCAGCCAATCATTCCCCTCTCTTAACCCTTTCCTAACATTGCCACTTTTTTCCTTCTTTCATCACAGATAGTTTCCCTCTTCCTGAGTTCAATTTTTATCTTTCTGTTTATCATTTCCAACTTTGATGTACTTTTGTTTACAAGAATGCCTCACCTCTTGGACAAACCCTAGCGTGGGGACTGTTTAACTCCGTATGGATGTTATTTACCCCTTCACTGTTACAGTCTACGTGTAAAACAACCAAAAGAAAAAAGATAGCTAAACATGAACAAAACTTGTAAAGTTGTGTTTGATCATATATTTTTATCAGTTCTAATTTGCCGACAACAATGGAGGAGGAGAAATACCGTTTTAATTAAGTTGTTATCTGATATAGTGCTATGTGCATTAATAATAGCCAATTAAGTATAATAGCTAATGTTGATGGGAGCAAAACCGTTAAAAGAACATTATATAAAACTAGAGGCTCGGCGCATGAAATTTGTGCATGGGTAGGATCCATAGGCCTGGCCTGCGATCAGGGCCAATCTTCCCTGGCTGCTAGCAGCTGGCCCCATCCCTGGTTCCCCATTCCCCATCGGGTGATTGGAGCCTGCCAACCAGAGGGAATGAACAAGAGGTTGGCCGATTCCCACCCACTCGCCAGCCAGTCACCCTCCATGTGTGGGGCGACCAGCGGGGCGATCAGAGTCCTGCTCACTCCCACCTGCCTTGGCCTGGCACCACCTGCGTCTGCCGCCACCCACCCCCAGTTCCCCGTTCCCCATCAGGCGACTGGAACCTGCCGGCAGTGGGGAGGGACAAAGAGGTTGGCCAACAGGTGGGCTGGGGGCAGCTCCTATGTTGAGAATCTGCCCCCTGGTGGTCAGTGACGCATCATAGCGACTGGTCATTCTGCCATCCAGTTTATTTGCATATTACGCTTTTATATATAGACTAGAGGCCCGGTGCATGAAAATTCATGCACTCGGGTGGGGGGGATAGGTCCCTCAGCCTGGCCTGTGCCCTCCTGCAATCCAAGACCACTTGGGGGATGTCCACCTGCCAACTTAGGCCCACTCCCAAGGGAATCGGGCCTAAGCTGTCCGTCGGACATCCTTAGCGCTGCTGCAGAGGCAGGAGAGGCTCCCACCACCGCTGCTGCGCTCACATCCATCAGCCCAGCTTGTGGCTGAGCAGAGCTCCCCCTGTGGGAGCGCACTGACCACCAGCGGGCAGCTACTGCATTGAGCATCTGCCCCCTGGTGGTCACTGCACATCATAGTGACCAGTCATTCCGTTTGGGTCAATTTGCATATTACCCTTTTATTATATAGGATGCCTAGTTGGGTTGTTAGGTATCTTGCTGATTGAAAAAATTAATTAATTAATTAACCTAGAAAACCCTAAGCTTTCATTCAATTTCCTGTTCTAAACAAGTACCTTTTGGATATGTAGTCATACTCAATAGTTATGACAAAAATGTTTGTCATTCCTGATAAATACAGACTAACCAGAATCTTTTATGAAAGATACTCATAAAGCTTCCTACCTGCTCTTCTATCATTCCTTTCAACATCAATACAAAACACAGGTATCCTTTCCTTTTTGTCCTTCCTTTCAGAGGAGGGATCTTCAAAAAAGTCTACATATGGAATGCTAATTTTCCATGCAGCAAGGTTTCGGGGAGTATTAGGTGTGCTCACAGCTTCCACTGGAGAATCATCTTCCATAACAACAATACCTTCTTCAATCTGGAAAAAAAACACCAGGAAAAAAATATTTCTAGGACTTTCAGACCTGAGATACAACTATAAAGTAGTATGTCCACATAAATTCTATCACTTTTAATACTTTTAAGGTTAGATATTAAATTTTCTACTGAAAATATATACATAACAAGTTAGCAGCATCAACTCCAGGTTTTGTTACATCACCTATATATAAGTGAATATTCAATAAAAAATAGATACTTCAGATTACTGGAAAAGATATTAAAAAACACACAAATATAGAAAAATATTTAATTTTGGTAATAAAAAGTAAAAATTAATGTACTAATATTTTTTAATTTAGGGATATAAAATTTTATAAACGTAAACAGCCATAGATCCATCCATACAGATAAACTGGATATGTGATACATATTGCTGGTTACTAAATATACTGGCACAACCCTTCTAGAAAGCATTTTTGACATTGTATATTTATAAAGAGCCATAAAACAGTTTCAACCAAGTAATTCCATTTCTGGGAATTTTTTCTAATAAAATTATTTACTCCAAATGAATTTTTTAAACTGGGAAAAAGCCACAAGTATTCACTGCAGCATTAAATAATATAAAATTAGGGAAGAGGTCTGAAAGGGACCTACCTCTATAAAATTAAGATTGTTTTTAAATCTCCTGGCTTCTAAAATATTAACAAAATTAAATGTTTAGAACAATAAATATTCTTATAATATTACTTGAAGAACAATTATTTTTTAAAAATAAACATGTTCTCAAAATATACACAAAGAAAGAAGGAAAAAATTGTCTCTACCTCATTAAACTAAAAGAGAACCTAGGAAGTGGCACATTATATCTACACCTGGTCACCAAGATCTCTGACTCATGTTAAAGGTGGCAAATATTACAGATAAACACACTTTTTAAGGCAATGAATCAAAGGTGGTAACACTTAAGAAAATTCTTTTTTTTTTAATTTTTTTTAAAATATATTTTATTGATTTTTTACAGAGTGGAAGGGAGAGGGATAGAGAGTTAGAAACATTGATGAGAGAGAAACATTGATCATCAGCTGCCTCCTGCACACTCCCCACTGGTTATGTGCCCGCAACCAAGATACATGCCCTTGGCCGGAATCAAACCTGGGACCCTTGAGTCCACAGGCCGACGCTCTATCCACTGAGCCAAACAGGCTAGGGCAGAAAATTCTTAATAGCCTAGTCAGAGCAAACAGGTAGTGGAGGTAAATTTATTTCCAGGATTCTAGCACCCTACCTTCACTCTCAGGTCTACTCTCTTCCCACACCTCTCTTTTAAGTGATGCTTATCCTCCCCATACAGTCCCTTGGCAATTACCCCTTTTTTTATTCTTGTCCTAAAATGGCTTTCCATAATCTCCAATAAGATCACTGGTGATCTTAGGACTTCTTCATGTTCTGTTGAAAACAAAAGTCCTCAGACCTAAAAACATCTACACTAATAAAAGACAAAGATGCTAATTGACCGTACCTTCGCTATGTCCTAAACCACGCCCACCAGCCAATCAGAGTGGATATATGCAAATTAACCCAACCAAGATGGCGGCCGGCAGCCACGGAGCTGGAGCAAGCAGGAGGCTTGGTTGCCTGGGAGATGGAGGAAGCCAAGCTTCCCGCCTGCCCTGAGCCGGCTGTGGCCTCTGCTCATGGCCACAAAGTTTCAATTATAGAAGACAAATAAATCCCAGATACCTACTTCCAGCCAGCTTCCACTGGGAGCTTGGGTGGCTGGCGGCCGTGGCCAGCCTGCAAACAGCCATCAGCCCCTCACCCAGGCTGGTCACACCCTCATGGGGGCTTAGCCACCCTGAAAACGGCCCTCAGCCCCTCACCCAGACTGGCCAGGCATCCCAGCAGGACCCCCCACCCTGAAGGGGCTGTGGCCAGCTTGCAAACAGCCATCAGCCCCTCACCCAGGCTGGCCAGGCACTCCTCTATAATAAAAGGGTAATATGCAAATTGACCTTAATAGCAGAACGACTGGGAATGACTGGTCACTATGACACACACTGACCACCAGGGGGCAGATGCTCAATGCAGGAGATGCCCCCTGGTGGTGAGTGTGCTCCCACAGGGGGAGCTCTGCTCAGCCACAAGCCAGGCTGACAGCTGCCAGTACAGCGGTGGTGGTAGGAGCCTCTCCCACCTCCTCAGCAGCGCTAAGGATGTCCGACTGCAGCTTAGGCCTGCTCCCCGCTGGCAAGTGGACATCCCCTGAGGGCTCCTGGGCTGCCAGAGGGATGTCTGACTGCCAGCTTAGGCCCAATCCCCCAGGGAGCGGGCCTAAGCCAGCAGGTGGTCATCCCCCGAGGGGTCCCAGATTGCGAGAGGGCACAGGCCGGGCTGAGGGACCCCCCCCAAGTGCACAAATTTTTGTGCACTGGGCCTCTAGTAAAACTATAAAGAGAGATAATAGGTGTTGCTTTTTGAGACAAGACTATCTCCTTATAAACCTGGAAGAAAAACATAAAGAAAGCATGTGTGTTGCCCTAACTAGTTTGGCTCAGTGGATAGAGTGTCGGCCTGCAGACTGAAGGGTCCCAGGTTCGATTCCGGTCAAGGGCATGTACCTTGGTTGCAGGCACATCCCCAGTAGGGGGTGTCCAAGAGGCAGCTGATCGATGTTTCTAACTCTCTATCCCTCTTCTTTCCTCTCTGTCAAAAATCAATAAAATATTTTTTTTAAAAAAAAGAAAGAAAAAAAGAAAGCATGTGTGAGGAAAATACCCACTCCACTGCTTGGAACGGGGTAGTATTTTTGATGATTACAACTGTATTTTTGTTCATGGATTTAGCTTCTGAGAAGAGAAGGTAAAATGAATCGTAAAATAATAGAGAATTTGTTTAACAAGCTAAAACGGAGCCAGTCACCCTTAGGTGCACAGGATGATGCTCAACCACCTGAGCCACAGCAACCAGAACCACCCCTTCCTTTCTTTTCAGAGTATTAGAGATTACTTTGCCCTCTTTTCCTACTTTCCATTATCACTATCTTTGGTTCCAATCCAAAATTTCCTTGTGCCACTACAAAAGAGAACTCTCGCAGTTTTTTACAGCTTGTATTTCAAGTAATCAGGAAGAACAAAAATAAAAAGTACATCTTCCCCCACAAAAATTACATATTGAGAAGTTCACAGTAACATAGGAAAATTTTTTTGTTATTGTATTAAGTGGGGAGAGAGCATGACAGCAAACTATATATATAATATAGCCTAATCAAAGGAGGTAGAAAGGAATAGATTTTGTTTTTACAAAGAAAATCACCAAAATGTTAATAGAAGTTGTTACTGGGTGATAGACTTATGGGTGGTATTTTAAATTTTTTCCACTTTTCTATATTAGTTTGAAATTATAATATGCTAAAAATTTAAAAATGTAAATAAACATTATTTTGAAAAAAAGACTCCTTACTCTGGTTTACTGTCTTTATCCTACCCACACTTTTAAGGAAAAGCAAGGCTTAAAGAGAGAAAAAATGCTGTATCTGGATTATCTAAAGAGAAAAAAAGGGTTAAATAAGATTTTCTTCCATTTAAATTATGAAGAAGCAGTGAATCTCCTAAACAATTCATTGCAATCAGAAAGAGGTCAAAAGAAAGGAGTAAAGAGGTAAAGAAGAGATTTATTTACTCTTTTCCTCCCATCTTTTTCTTAGTTATTACCAATTCCCTCACTACTGTTCATTCCTTTTACACCCAGGTTAGTGGATTTCTTAGGGGCAAAGTCTGTGTCTTAATCATCCTTTTATCTCTAGTGCTCAAAGTCACTAAAAGGTAAATTAAGGATTCAGAATCAATAAAGATTTGTTAAACAAATAAAAAGTTCAAATAAGATAGTATTTGCATTTATGGAACTAACTAATTGGTAGGGAAGACAATCATAAACATATAATTTCAAATAAAGTATGGTATATGCTTCAACATATGATCTAATAGGAACACAAAAGAGGAAATGTTCAGATGCACTTGGGGGTCTCAGGTAAGGGTTCATGGGGTGGGCATTTCAAGACCAGCATGTGCAAAAATATAGAGAAATAAAAGAGCATGTGGGTATAATGTGCATATAAATCAACTGGGGATCCTATTAAAATCCAAATTATGATTCATTAAGTCTAGGATAAAGCCTGAGATTCTGTATTTATAACAAGCTTCTAGGTAATGCTGATACAGCTGATCCATATCACAGTTTGAGTAGCAAAAGTTTAGGTCACGAGGTTGGGGAACGTCCGGCTCACAGGCTATAAGGCCCACAAAATCATTTGGTCTGGCCCTGCCAAGGCGTTAGGAGTGAGTTAGTTAAGTGCTTGACCAAATAGAGCAGGCTAATTTTTAAGTTGATAACTTTGTATGGCCTGAAAATTATGTTATAAATATCCAAATGGCCCTTGGCAGAAAAAAGGTTCCCCAGCCCTGGTTTAGGATATCTATGAACAACTCCGTATGTCTGTACCACATGGTTGGAAAGAGGTAAGATCAGGATATGAAGTAAAAGCCTAAGCAAAATATGGTTTAACAGAAACCATTCTGGCCTTAGTAGGCAGTAAGTTGGTGCTCAGGAATTTAAAAAATTAGATTAGCACCATGAAACAATAATCACTAATGAAAGAATTTATAATGGAGAATATAAAGGAAGCCTGAAGTAAGAAAGATAAAGAAGAGGGAAAATAACAAGTAATCATATCCAAATTTTTATACTATTGTACATCTGAAGTTTACTTACGAAATCATCTTCACCTTCAGCTAAACCATAATTAGGTAACATAGCTCCCTCCATGGTGGTACTCTTGAATACTCCTTTAATTTTGCTACCAATTCTGCTGATTCCAAATGATTCTCCTCTTTTTTGAGTGCTCCTAAATATTAAACAAAAGTGTATCAATCACAATCAAATTATCTCAACAGTCTACTGTAAACAACAGTAAAGAAAAATAGTTGTGAAAGTATAGCTAACATAACTTTTCGGATTTCTCTGTCACAGATTGTCTCAACATCTCAAAGCAAAAAGTTTAGAGTTTAAAAATTGAAAGATAACCCTAGTTGGTTTGGCACACTGGATAGAGCCTGTTAACTGAGGTCCCGGGTTCGATTCCAGTCAAGGGCACATGCCTGGGTTGTGGGCTTGATCCCCAATAGGGGGTGTGTAGGAGGCAGCCAATTAATTATTCTCTCTCATCACTGATGTTTCTATCTCTTTCTCCCTCTCCCTTCCTCTCTGAAATCAATAAAGATATATTTTTTAAAATATATTTTATTGATTTTTTACAGAGAGGAAGGGAGAGAGATAGAGAGTTAGAAACATCGATGAGAGAGAAACATCGATCAGCTGCCTCCTGCACATCTCCCACTGGGGATGTGCCTGCAACCCAGGTACATGCCCTTGACCGGAATCGAACCTGGGACCCCTCAGTCCGCAGGCCGACGTTCTATCCACTGAGCCAAACCGGTTTCGGCAATAAAGATATATTTTTAAATGGAAAAATAAATGGAACAATTTATTAACAAACATTTGAAATGTACCTATAACAAACATTTGAAATGTACCTATTTAACTGAACTAAAATGTTTAAAAGATGAGAGCCCCCTAGTGGTACATAGTTCTTATTGCCAGGCATATTTTGAAAGATTTTTT
This sequence comes from Myotis daubentonii, assembly GCF_963259705.1. Lineage (NCBI taxonomy): Eukaryota > Metazoa > Chordata > Mammalia > Chiroptera > Vespertilionidae > Myotis > Myotis daubentonii. Next base: position 55,535,904 of record NC_081845.1, on the reverse strand, counting down.
TTTTAATGTGGAAGACAAAGTTCAAAGCAGAATATACATATAGAACTGTACTGCTTAAATAATATCATGTAGAAGAAAAAATATATAAAACTATGACCTTCTAAGTTCATTTTAGACAGAACTTAACAAAAAAAATCAGGTCCTCTATGACTGAAAATGTTCAAGCAAAATTCAACATTATAATCATATTAATACTCAAAAGAAAAATTAATCTTAGTTAACTTCAAAGTAATAACAAGAAAAAAGAAAATGTCAAAGGAAGGGGTTAATAATGCATATAAGAATAAAAGTCAATGTAGCCTAAGAAAGCAGCCTGCTCTGCCATACATATTACTATTAATAAACCAATATATATTGCTTTTGCAATTTTTTCCAAAGTAAGTGTTCTAAAAGTAGAAATAACTGGAAAACAATCACACACAAAATAAGCCAAATTTTCTCCATTACAATCTACTGCTCCAGGTTTCAACAATTAAAAATATAACTTTTATCCAATTTAAAATTTGTTCTCACTGTGTAATACTGCCCTTATAACCGATACCCAAGTAAAAATGACTGTTTTAAAATCCAAGAGATTTAATTTTGAATGCTAATGGATTGCTATTATTTCTACAAGCAATATTACAGAAATAGAAGTAAATTGATCAAGTGTTAACTACACCAGATATATAATAGCATGTGCATGTTATACATGTCTAAGGAGCAAATAAAAACTAATTTTAAACTGTAAAAACTCTAACACTAAGTTAAATATTAAGTGGTAAAAAGGGTACTTAACCTAGATTATTTTAATTAAACAAGCATGGAATTAGTGTTTTTAAAAATCCAGAACTATAACCACAATTCTGATAGAAATGTTTCCAAAAACAAATATAAAAATGTTGACAAAATATTATTAAAATCTAAACATCTAGAATTTAGATAGATTATTCTAGTCTCTAGAATCTAGATAGATTATAAAACAATTGGGCTTTTTGAAATATGACCTATCTCTAAAATATTTCATTTGTGTTTGTGCCCTGAAATACTGTACTTCTTGCTTTAAAAAATGCTTTCAACACAGATAATTCTAAAAGTAATTTAGCAAAATCAGTAACAAAACAAAACAGAGTCAATAACCTTGAAAAGCTAGATAATGGCTCTATCATTTTATTTTTACACTGACATTTTTATTTTATGATAACATAAGAGTATGCTGCTATTTCAAACAGGAAAGTAGAGGTTCATTTTTAAAAGATATCCCAATTAGCTGATATAAAGGCAGTAATGGTACAGTGGTTCATTATTCTCATTTTTAGATCTACTCAGATTGGTTTGGGTGCACTTTCGGACTTAAGTAACTTATACAGAAAAGAATCACATGCTGTCTCAAGACTTACCGAAAATCATCCAAACTGAGGCTACCTCTGCAATAACAGATATGGTAGATTATATAAGGAAAGGAGAGAGAGAAAGCCCAGATATTAAACAGGTTCCACTTTAGAATGCAAAACAAAAGTTAAAAGCTTTAAAAGGTACACAGATGGATAGCATTCACCTTTGCAAAGGGAAGGAATTCTTATGAATAACAAGATAAAGAAAAGAAAAAGTACAAGGACTGCTTGGGGCGGGGAGAGACTTGAGAGTGTGAATTCTAGATCATTAAAAAGTAGTTCTCAAAAACTCAGTATGTCAGAAAATAATTCTGTATATTTTGCCCTCATTTAGGCATACCACTTGTTTGATACTGTGGAAAGTATGCAGAGGCTAAGCCAGCAAAAGCTTAGCACAACCTGTATTTCCCAGCATGAAATTCATGTCCATATTAGATATAATTATACATGCTTCACATGTTTTTAGTTTGCACATTTTAAAATGTATGTTTTCAGCTATGAAGCAAGATTAACAAAAGATCTCTAAATATTTTTTAAGTTGTGCATTGAGTATGGAATTAAACAATATAAATTAAAATTTTATTTTTAAGATACAATGAAATAGAATGTAGACAAAAAAGATGAATGTTTTAGATATTTTAAGTCATTTAACAGCAAATTGGCAATGCTACTTTAAATTTTCAATGAAAGAATGTAAAGAAAGTCTTGCCCAGTTGGTGTGGCTCAGTGGTTGAGTGGCGACCAGGAGGTCATAGTTCGATTCCAGGTTAGGGCACATGCCCGGAATTATGGGATCAATCCCCAGTAGGGGGCATGCAGGAGGCAGCAATCAATGATTCTCTCTCATCACTGATGTGTCTAGCCTTCTCTCCCTTTCCCTTCCTCTCTCTAAAATCATAAAAACGGATTTTTTTTTTAAAAAGACTCTTTTACTTATTCTATATAAATAGGTAAATGAATCCTTAAGCATAAGACTGAAATTATTAGAGTCAGATTAATATCAAGAAAAACTTACTTTATTTTAAAAGACCATAATCAGTGCCCAGAATGAAAAGAACCCATATTTTCTTGTTTGTTTTATATTTTAAAGCCAGCAAAATTAGCGCATTAGTAAGTTGAAGACACCCAGGTGTTCTCAAAGTGGCAAAGAAAGCTTTCCATCTCTGAAATTAAGATCCTGATTCAGACTTAGCTATTCAATGGGCTAATAAGACCAAAGAACCACTCCACCTTAAATGGTCCTATAAAACAATTTCAGCAAGCTTAATATCCTAGTATAGACTCCAAATATCCTAAGTCTATAAATGGCAAAATTTCACCTACTTCTCAAGTGATGCTGGGAAATTTGATAAAAGGTTAGAAAGAGTATTCAAATGAAAGAAGAGGCACATGAGTTGAGTAAAGAATGCTATTTTAATTAGCATGGATGAGATTTCTGTTAAATAAAGTCAATGTTTCATGACTGTAATATATAAATTCTTAGGAAAGAGAAGTGATATCGTTACAAAGAATCATAAAGATATTTTCCACCTTCCAGAAAAGCTATTACATGTATACTATTTGTATTGAGGCATTATGTAAGAATTAAATTCAACATTCTAAAAAATGCAATATATCTACAACCTCCCCATGGCTAAGATTTTCATATTTTTCTTTGCGCTATCTATAAAACTATTCCATTTTATATCTACTTTCTCTTTGTACCACATTTCCAATTTATTTATATATTTATTAGATCCTTGCTCAGATAAACTAGAAGTTGTTGAGCAATGTGAGTACATTATAGAAATATGGATTTGATATCTGTGTCAATTTTGTACATACTCCAATTTAAGTACAAATCGAGGTATTATTTAGTTTATAAATGGATACAGCTTTTCTCTTCTGTTATCTTTCTTTAGGTCATTTAACTGCACCCTTACATTTCTAGAGAGCCAGAAGGGAAAGGCAGAAAAACCCTCTGCTTTTCTAATCAGTAAGTACTCTAATAAAAAGCACTCACTGCCAGGAGTTGAGGGGGACTACCGTCTAAAACTGAGTTATCTATGGATTTCATTTGTGCATGCAGTCCATAGTCACCAATAAAGCACGCAATCAAACACTAATATGTATTAACTATGAGATAACAAGGCAATGGTGTGTATCTTGTTAAAGTTTTCTAAAAGAATTTCAGGCATTCTGTTGCTGCATGTAGTACAGCTCTACAGTTCCTTAGTCAAATGTCTTGTCTACTTATATAGCAACAGAACCACATACTCACAGAAAAACAGCTAATAAAGAAAATCATGCTATCACAGAATGATTAGCATCGACAAGCACAAAAACAAAATAATACATGTGATTAAATATACCTACCTGTTGAATTTTGAATTGCGTGTTGGTGATTCTGCACCTCTTAAAAGTTGTCTGAAATACTTCAAAAATAATTGTGATTTATTAAACTAATATTTAATACTGAAATATGCTACTTTACCATACTACTTTCCAGTATAAAGAAAACGTTATTTAAATCAAGTGAATACAACCACAGTCAAATAGAGTAAGGATTAAAATATTGCAAATAGAGATATTTAGGCCATTTGATTTCCACAGGTCTACAAATAATGTATATACAAGAATGGAGTTTCTATTTCACGGAAGTACCACAAAGCCACTCAGGCATTTGGCAATCTACCTCGTCATATATATATATATATATATATATATATATATATATATATATATATATATATATATTATTTTGATATTAAAAATTGTTTTTAGAAATAACTTCTAATCTCCATTAAGTTATATAGTAAAAAAGAATATTCACTTTCTTAATTAATCATTTTATTTTTCTGTTTATTTTGTTATTTGAATCACTCATCGAATCATATCAAAGCCACTACATAAGTTTTATAGAAAAATTCTCAAACAAGATTAATATTTTGACTTACCTCATCACTGTGGCAGAACATAGGAGTAAACACATTCTCCAACAGAGACAGTACATGTTCATATGCTTCAAAAAGACATCTCATAGTTTGAAGTTTCACAACATCTATATAGGGGCCTTCAGCAACTATTTTAAAAAATTATATTGTAGAAATTGTTTATAATTATATATTAGTTTAAAATTCATGACAGTGAGATAGCATACAAACATGTTTTATGGAAAATCTACTGTAAGGTATAAAAATCGCACTAGAATGAGGAATTAGAACAACCAAACTCCAGTTCTGGCAAGTATTAGTTTCTTCATCAAAGCTTTCATCTAGTTAGTAAAGTAGGACAATGATGCCTGTGAATCTCACACAGTGTTGCAGTAATAAAGTATATGAGAAAACTAAAAAGCTATAGAATTCAGTCTCATCATCTTTGACTTACTTTTTTGAATCTCTTCTACAATGAAGGGATCAAATCGAATTTTGTCAATACTTTCATCCAAACAATATGTTTTATAAATTTTCTGCAACTCCTCATGAAGAGACAGCATTTCATCATTTGATAACTCTGGTCGCAAAATTCTATCATTGAATTCCTCTAGCAAATTAGGAAAGAGTAAGAAAAAAATGAATTATTTTAATATATAACTATTCATACAAACTTCATGTTCCCAGTCTAATGGTAATCAATATTAAAAGCAGCAATTATAAACAAACTGTTCATTTTAAACTTCTAAAAAGACTTAATTGGGAGTAAAATCACTGCTCAGATGAAAGAAAAACTCAGACAAATATTTTATAGACTAAGATAAAATATATAAACACTTGCATAGCAATAAAACTTTTCTAGAATTTAGAATAGTAAATACCTTCCTAAAATTTCATTTTAATTTTTATTTTAACCTAAATTTTTCTTTAAAGAACATTATGTATTAATTTCTTATTCGAAGTGTCTTTAACATTTTAAAATCTGATTCACTAAATAACAGTGAAAATTAAGGTATTGGGTTTTTTTTTAATTCCAGTCAAGTTTGGGGGTTTTTTTGTGTGTTTTTTTAAATATATATTTTTGTTGATTTCAGAGATGAAGAGGGGGAGGGAGAGAGAGAGAAAGAAAGAGAGAGAGAGAGAGAGAGAGAGAGAGAGAGAGAGAGAGAGAGAGAGAGAAACATCAATGATAAGAGAGAATCATTGATCGGCTGCCTCCTGTATGAGTCCACAACCCAAGCATGTGCCCTGACCGGGAATCAAACCATGACCTCCTGTTTCATAGTTCAGTGCTCAACTATTGAGCCATGCCAGCCTGGCCAGTCAAGTTTTTAAACAATATTTCCTTCCACCATGAAGGTTACAGACTAGAGATGGAGCTGAGAATCTGAACAAACGAATCTTTTTTCTTATACTTAAATTTTTAAAACAACATTTTGAAGAGAAATTATTCATTAAAAGATAATCCTTTGCCCTCGCTGGTTTGGCTCAATGGATAGAGCATCGGCCCACGGACTGAAGGGTTCGATTCCGGTCAGGGGCATGTACCTTGGTTGCAGGCTCGATCCCCAGTGGGGGTTGTGCAGGAGGCAGCTGATAGATGTTTCTAACTCTCTAACCTTTTCCCTTCCTCTCTATAAAAATCAAATAAAATATGTTTTCTTTAAAAGATAATCCTTTTATAGTCCATACAGTGTCTTGTAAATCCAATAATGCAAGATGTTATAGAGCTTAAAATAAAAATGAAGCATTTTTTAATTTGATCATTAAATCAAAATAATCCTTAATGAAAACTGTAACAGTGCTATTCATATAGGCTAATGATTGAGTATATTATTTTCATTATACTTAATCTTTAGTTTTTTTCTGATAATAGAATTTGGTTTCAGTCAGTTATGGATTATGCCCCAATCTAGAAAGAGTGGACACTTGAAAGACAGCTCTTAGAATATCTAATAAATAAAAGGTGGTACCATGATAGATGACAACTACAACATCTTATCTGATCTCAATATTAAAAAACATAAAAATGACTTTAGAAAGTACGCAGGTAAGCCTCACCCACAGTCAGGCAAATTTGCAAGACATGTACTGCTCCTTCTTGTTTCAGAAAGTTCATAAAACGGAATAAGAGATCTTGCTGCTCTCTGATTTGCTTCAATTCTAATTTCAGCACCTAGATACAATATGGGAGGAAGAGTCAATTAAGGCTATGTAAATATGTAGTAAAATTGTATCCAAAGTAATATAAGTTATTGTTGAAAATACTTACAGATGGCTTTTTATTTCTAGGTTCTGCAAATTTTTGCAAGAATGGAACCAAAGGGGAAGGTGGTTCAGTTGCTTTTTCAGGCTTTGAAGAAAGAGAATTAATTAATTAAAATTGTCATTGATTTGACAGATGTGAATCAAAATTCACATGATATGAAGTGTTTGCTAATATGTTAAATACTCACTGGACTGTCAACTATGAAGATGATAAGCAAATGATTCACAGTATCCTAATAAAAAATCATAAACACAGGTCAGAACAATTCCATTACTAATTCTGTTTAGAATTCTTATAGCTTTTATCATATTACGAAAGTTTCTAGAAAATTAAGGAACAAATGAAGCAATAGCACAGTGTTTGTGTACTTATGTAATACAGAGGGACTTTTAAAAAATCTGCAATGGCCCTGACCGGTTTGGCTCAGTGGACAGAGCATCAGCCTGTGGACTCAAGGGTCCCAGGTTCGATTCCGGTCAGGGGCAGGTGCCTTGGTTGCGGGCACATCCCTGGTGGGGAGTGTGCAGGAGGCAGCTGATCGATATTTCTCTCTCATCAATGTTTCTAACTCTCTGTCCCTCTCCCTTCCTCTCTGTAGAAAATCAGTAAAGTATATTTAAAAAAATAAATAAATAAAATAAAAAAATAATTAAAAATCTGCAATGCATGATCTCACCTTTTGTGAAAATGAACAAAGAAAAGTTTTCTGACTTTGGTGTTTAAAATGTTTATAAAATATTCGTTTCTTCAAAATCTTACTAGATCAAAAACAAAAGCAACTCAAGTGTATAACAAGGAATGGATGAGTAAGCAAAATGTTTTATTTTCCTACAATGGAATATTACTCAGCCTTGAAAAGGAAGGAAATTTCTATATATGCTACAACATGGATGAACTTTGAGGACATTATTGTTAAATGAAATAAACCAATCACAGAAAGACAATTACTACATGATTCCACTTAAATGAGGTATATGGAGTAGTCAAATTCAGAAACAGGAAGTCGCATGAGGTCACCAGGGGCTAGAGGGATGGAGGGAGGAATGACGAATTATTGTTTAATGGGTGTAGAGCAGGGGTCCTCAAACTTTTTAAACAGGGGGCTAGTTCACTGTCCCTCAGACTGTTGGAGGGCCGGACTATAGTTTAAAAAAAAACTATGAACAAATTCCTATGCACACTGCACATATCTTATTTTGAAGTAAAAAAACAAAACGGGAACAAATACAGTATTTGTATTTGCATGTGGCCCGCGGGCCATAGTTTGAGGACCCCTGGTGTAGAGTTTGTTTTATAAAATGAAAAAAAGTTGTGAAAATGGGTAGTAGTGATGGATGCTCAACATTATGTACTTACTACTACTACTGCATATATAAAAACATTTAAGATGATAAATTTTAAATGCAATTAAAGAAAAAAAATTTAAGACTTACTGGATCAGCTAGAAAATCCAAAGAAGGAAGAAACACAGATCCTGAGAGGATCTCTCTTAAAAGTAAAGTCAAGGATCTAGAAAAAGAAACAATGGTGTATACAGTTAGTGATTTACATCAGTTCTTACGTGGGAATCTTGCAAAATGCAAACTAGGATTCAGCAGGTCTGGAGTGTGTCCCAAGATTCTGCAGTTCTAACAGGCTCCCAGGTGATGCTTATGCTACTGATTTACAGGCGACACTTGGAGCCCTTAATTGGCTAAAAGAGAATACTACTTAAGAGAAAAAAAGCATTTCCTTAGCAGGAAGGACTTAGGTAAGCATTAGAAAACATTTTCTGCCTTGGAATATTATTTTGTAATTGTTAACACTTAAGAATAATATTATAAATTAATCAATTTAAAGTAAAAACATTTTAATTAATATGTTAAAATAAATTTTTAAATTTATTAAAATGAAAATTTGTAATAAAATAAAGTAACATTTAAAGTACATCTGAAAAAAATAAGCCATGGTTTCTGCTCTAAGGATTATCAGGGTAAGATTAATGAGGTAATTTATGGAATAATCTAAATATTCTCATACCAGATCAAGGGAGGACGTATCAAATAACATCTAACTATTCTTCCCAGGTGGACACCTTAAAACCCAAATTTGTCTGTACAGTTTGTTCAAATTGTTGCTCCCAGTGAGTCATTATGTACATGTCTTTAAAAAGAAACATCAATCTCGGACATTTCTCATAGCAATTTTTTGTTCTGATATATTGCCTTGGGCAAGGAAAACAAAAGAAAAAATAAATGGGACTATATCAAACTAAAAAGTTTTTGCACAGCCCTGGCTGGTTTGGTCAGTAGATAGAGCATCAGCCTGTGGACTAAAGGTTCTCGGGTTCAATTCTGGTAAAGGGCACATGCCCAGGTTGTGGGCTTGATCCCCAGTGGGGGGCATGCAGGAGGCAGCCAATCAATGATTCTCTCTCATCACTGATGTTTCTATCTCTCTCTCTCTCTTCCTCTCTGAAATCAATAAAAATATTTTTTTAAAAAAAAGTTTTTGCACAGCAAAAGAAACCATCAACAAAATGAAAAGACAACCCACTGAATGAGAGAACATATTCTCCAAAGATACATCTGATAAGGGATTCATATCCTAAAAATATATAAAGAACTTACAAAATTCAACACCAAAAAAACAAATTAAAAAATGGGCAACGGACCTTGTTGGTGTGGCTCAGTTGGTTGAGCACTGTCCCATGCACCAAAAGATCACAGGTTTGATTCCCAGCCAGAGCACATGCCCAGGCTGCAGGCTCCATCCCCAGTGAGGGGGTGTGGAGGAGACAGCCAATAAGTGATCCTCTCTCATCATTCATGTTTTCATGTTTCCATCTCTCTCTTCCTCTCTCTGAAATCAATAGAAATGTATTATCTGACATTTTAAATAAAAGACCTGATAAATTATATTTTTAAATAAAGTATTCATGTCATAGACTAACCTCAAGTTTCAGTGTACTCCTACTATGCTTAAGAATAGCAATATTCATATGGCATGGTTGCAAATACTGCTGACATTTTCCAGGCTATTTATACCTGCAGTCTGTTGCTTTAGGAGGCAAAACATAAGGAAAAAGCAGTTCAGTAAGTTTCCTTAAATAGTGTAATTCATCCCTTCGACTCCTCAAGGCCACATGAAGCTCTGGACCATATTCTTCTAATGCCGCTTGCTGTAAAAACTCTGTATTTTCCACTATAAATATAGATAGAAAATAAATATTTAAATAATTTAATCAAAATTAAATTACTTCAGCCATTTCCACTAACAAAAAAATCATTTAACATAGTCATTCCTTCCCTAGTCATTCCTTTCCTAGCCCTCCTTTCTTCCCATTATGTATTCTACTGAGAAATTTTTTACAACCAGAATGTAAAAAAGTAATTTTCCTTTTGGCTAGAAGTTTTTAAATTTTGCAATTAAAAAAACCTTTCCTCCTTGGCAAATAAGAATTTGAACTATGTTACTACTATACAAATCATAGTAAACAAAAGCAAATGTTTTTTAAAAAGTGGAAAAAAACTAAGGAAAACATTTTCTAGCATACCCAAAGCTTTTGTTATAAAATGTGCATCCTCTGCAAATACAAAAAAAAACAACAACAAAAAAAAAACCTTAATATTCTTATTGTCTCTGTTTTCACACCAAATTCATTCAGGTAATCCTTTAATGTAATTATTGTATAGAAAATGGCTTCCTTGGTAAAATTCTGTATCTTATGCCCAAAATTTTGTATCTTATCTTAAAGACACAAAAGTACAGAACTCTGTAAAGGTGGACTCCATGAATAGATAGATTACTTAATAAATACTAACTGATGATAAAAGCTATATTAACATAAAGTTTTCTTAAAAGGTCAAGCATTAAACCAATATTTTAAAACTTGAAAGTAATTGTATTGCTACTCCTTTTTACAGCCTTCAAAAGCCGAGGAGAAAATGCTTTCCCTTATCTGCATTTCGTGCCAAGTTTTAAAATCATAGAGTCTGGCCTAGCTGGTGTGGCTCAGTGGTTGAATGTTGACACATGAACCAAGAGGTCCCCAGTTCCCTTCCCAGTCAGGGCACATGCCCGAGTTGCGGGCTTGATTCCCAGTGTAGGGTGTGCAGGAGGAAGCCGATCAATGATTCTCTCTCACCATTGTTATTTCTATTTCTCTCTCCCTCTCCCTTCCTCTCTCAAATTAATAAAAATATTTTAATTAATTAATTCATTAGCTAATTAAAATAAAATCATGGAGTCTGTGAAGGGAATCTTAACTCTAATTCAACAGCATTTACTTTTGACTACTTACTTCTATTTTTATTGAAAGAGAATATAAATACATTTACCAAAAAAGCCAACATACACATTCTAATAATATGAGTACTAAGAAGATAAATTTATGCCAGAGGTACAAAAGCAGGACTAGTAAAGGAGGACATAGTTTTTACAACACATGCTTTTTTTTGTAATCTTCAACCGAAGATATGCTGAGAGAGAGGAAGAGGGGAAGAGAGGAAGAGAGGGAGAGAGGGGGAAAGAGAGAGAGAGAGAGAGAGAGAGAGAGAGAGAGAGAGAGAGAGAGAGAGAGAGAGAGAGAGAAACATCACTTGGTTTCCTTCCACATGCTCTCCAACTGAGGATCAAACTTGAAACCCAGGTCCACTCAAGCCAGGCAAGACATGCATTTTATTTTATAACTAGAGGCCCGGTACATGAAATTTGTGTACTCAGCCTGGCCTCAGCCTGGCCTGCACCCTCTCGCAGTCTGGGAGACCTCAGGGAATGTCCAACTGACGGCTTAGGCCCGCTCCTCACGGGGAGGGGTCTAAGCCAGCAGTTGGACATCCTTAGCGCTGCCGCAGAAGCGTGAGCCCAGCTTCTGGCTGAGCAGCGCTCCCATGGGAGTACATTGACCACCAGGGGGCAGCTCCTGCGTTGAGCATCTGCCTCCTGGTGGTCAGTGCACATCATAATGACTGGTCGTTCTGCTGTTGGGCTGAAACCGGCTCTCTGACATCCCCCTACGGGTTCCAGATTGTGAGAGGGTGCCAGCCAGGCCGAGAGACCCCACTGGTGCAAGATCTGGGCCAGGGAGGGACATGGGAGGTTGGCCAGCCGGGGAGGGACTGCAGGAGGGCTCCAGGGCATATCCAGCCCATCTTGCTCAGTCCCTATCGGCCAGATCCCAGCAGCAAGCTAACCTACCAGTCAGAGCATCTGCCCCCTGGTGGTCAGTGCATGTCATAGCAACTGGTCGACCAGTCAACTGTATGCACCCTGGTGGTCAGTGCACATCATAGCAAGCAGCTGAGCAGCCTTAGCATATCATTAGCATATTACGCTTTGATTAGTTAAATGGCCAACTGGACGACCAGACACTTAGCATATTAGGCTCTTATTATATAGGATTATGCAAGTATTTTCCCCCAAGAATTTGGAATACTGGTTTTAAAAAAATTTATTTTATAAGCAGGGATTTAAAATAAGAAGACTAAGCTATGCTAAATCTCACTTCCAACTTCTTTACTGATATGATCTTGAACAAATGCTATAATTCCTTTGAGCCTCAGTTTCCAAAATTGGTAAATAGTTATTAACACTGAAAAGTTGTCATTCAAAATGTATAAGCAATTAAAATATCTGGTGTGATTATGCATTCATAGATAATATATATAAGTTAAATCACTAGATTTGAACTTATTCAACATCTGTCAGACATGAGAGATTTCTGCAGTCCTAGATAATAAGAAAATAAAGAAATCAGGCAAAAGATAAAAAGAATATAAAAGGAGGATAACCTTAGTGGGAATATAGCAAAATACAGATGCTGGAAAACAGGGCATAGACTAATCCCCACTAATCACTAGTGTATCTACTGCCTAACCAGTCAACACTTTTCAAACCACAAAAGGAAAAGACCCTAACATACATGACAAGGAGATAACTTCAGGATGAAAGACTGAATCCTTCTGCACAATTATTACTGAATTTAAATTAAACCAATGCGTCATATATAAAAACATTTCCAAGGTTCATGGAAGTACTTACATAGATAGAAAATGTCAATACAAGTTGGGGCAAAAGTAGGTTTATAATTGTGAGTATGTGAAACAATTTTTGTATTATTATTTATTAACTAGAGGCCCGGTGCACAGATTCATGCGCTGGTGGGGTCCCTCGACCTGGCCTGCAGAGATCAGGCCAAAACTGGCTCTCCGACATCCCCCAAGGGTTCCCAGATTGTGAAAGGGCGAATCTCAGGTGATGCACCCCGGAATCGGACTCCCTCCTCTCTGGTTCCGGGCATGTCACCCAAGAACCGCAGCTGCCAAGTCACTGCAGCTCAGCTCCTGCATTGAGCATCTACCCCCTGGTGGTCAGTGCGTATGATAGCTTCGGTCGGACGGTCAAACGGTCGGCCAGTCAGCCAGTCAGCCAGTCACTTAGGCTTTTATATATATAGGCTAGAGGCCCGATGCATGAAATTCATGCATGGGTAGGGTCCCTAGGCCTGGCTGGTGATCAGGACCAATCGGGCCTTCCGGCTGCCAGCTGGGACCTCCCTTCCCCTGTTGCTAGCTGCTGGCTGGGGTCTTCCTTTGTTCTGTGCCGCCCCCTGGTGGGCACCACACATCATAGTGAGCGATTGAACTCCCAGTCTCCTGGTCGAACTCCCAAGGGAACACTTTGCATATTAGCCTTTTATATTTATAGATTATTATGTTATTTTCCATATGAACAATTATAAACCTGCTTTGTTCCACCCTGTGTAATCCCTACTCTCAAGAGGCAGATTAAGAGAAAACACCAAGAGAAGAGGATAAATACGGATGAAGAGGTGAACCTTTAATTATTTCCTGAGTTAAAAACTGTGAGGCCAAGGAATTTAAAGAACAAATTTATGCACTGAAGAAATGAAAAATCAAAACTCTGAAAACCATTTTTGCAATTTTATCTAATTTACTATCATATTTAGAAAACCAGGACCATTAGATAAAATAACAGTCCTTACGAATTTCAGTAATTGCAATGTTATTACTCTGATCTAGAATTTAATAGTGATTTTTAATACGTTTTTATTGATTTGGGGGGGGGGGGAGGAGAGAAAAACATTGATGGGTTGGCTACCACACCCACTCTGACAAGGGGAACCAACCCGCAACCCTGGCATATGCCCTGACAGAAAATCGAACCAGCAACTTTTTTGGTGCACAGTACAACGCTCATCCAACTGAATCACACCAGCCAGAGCTAATGGTGATTTTTTAAATTGAGGACCCTTTTTTACATGAATAGCAGCAAATTAGCAACCCCTATCATGCAAAGACTCAACAATGAATTTCAGTCAAACTGGTCTGTCTATAAATGTAAAACATTCTCATAGAGATAAAATAATTTGAGGATTTTATTAAACTGATCAATTTGACTAAAAATGATTCAATTTACTCATAGTCTAAGTTAAAAGTATTTATCTTTAGAACAAAATAAAGACTATATTAAAAATCTTTTCCCATACAAAAATCTACACACAAATGTTTATAGCTCTATTCATAATTGCCAAAATTTGGAAGCAACCAAGACGTCCTTCAATAGATGAATGGATAAACAAAATGTGGCACATCTATACAATGGAATATGAGTAATAAAAAGAAATGAGCTATCAAGCCATGAAAAGACATGAAGGGACATTAAATGCATATTTCTAAATGAAAGCAGCAAGTCTACCTACATAACTCCAACTATATAATGTTCTGTAAAAGGCAAAAGTGTAGCGATCGGACTGAAGGATCCTGGGTTTGATTCCTGGTCGGGGCACATGCCCACGTTGCAGGCTCAACCCCCAGTAGGGGGAGTGCAGGAGGCAGCTGATCAATGATTCTCATCACTGATGTTTCTCTCTCTCTCTCTCATTCCCTCTCTCTCTCTCTCCTCTCTCTCTCTCCCCCCCCCTTCCTCCCTGAAACCAATAAAAATATATTTTAAAAAAATAAAAAAGACCAGCAGTTGCCAGGGTTTCATGAAGAAAGGAGGGAGGGATGAATAGGTGAAACAGGGAACTTTTGGGACAGTGAAACTATTTAGTGTGATATTATAATGGTGGATACATGCCATTATGCTTGTGTGTCAAAATCCATAGAATATGCAATAAAAAGAGCAAACCCTAGCCCTGGGGTTTGATCCCCAGTCAGCACACATACAAGAATCAATCAGTGAATGCATAAATAAGTAGAACAACAAATCGATATTTCTTTCTCTCTCCCCACTCCCCCTCCTTCTTCTCCTCTCTCTCTAAAATCAATATAAAAGAGAGCAAACACTAATAAAACTAGACTTCAGTTAATAATAATGTATCATTATTAGTATATCAATTGTAACAACTATCTATATATCTATATAAAAGCCTAAGTAACCGTTTGACCTGTAGCTATAATGCACACTGACCACCAGGGGGCAAATTCTCAACACTCAGGCATGAAAACAAGGAACAGACTGATAAATCTCAGAGGGAAGCAGGGAGAGGGGAGAGCGGGAAGAGATTAACCAAAGATCTTGCATACTAGAGGCCCGGTGCACAGATTCGTTCACTGGCGGAGTCTCTTGGCCTGGCCTGTGGGGACAGGGCCGAAACCAGCAGTCTGACATTCCCCGAGGGCTCCTGAATTGCGAGAGGGTGCAGGCCAGGCCAAGGGACCCCACCAGTGCATAAATCCATGCACCGGGCCTCTAGTACCAACATAATGCAAGATGTCAATAATAGGGGAATAGAGGGGATATATGGGAACTCTCTATACTTACTGCTCAATTTTTCTATAACCTTAAAACTTTTCTAAAAAAATTAAGTTTACTAATAAAAAAGTCATATTTTCTATGTTCTATTTTCATAGAGGTTTCTTTCTTATGTTCTTTAATAGTTAAGTAACGTTAACAAAATGGCTACAACAAAGTTACTATCTTCTAGTATGTTTTTGCCCATAACAGGACAAGATTTTTAAAATTAATTTTTTTGCTTAACAATTACAAACTCTATTCAAAAATCTCTTCTACTTTTTAACTATGTTGAAGTAAAACTATTTTTATTTGTTATAACATTATAAGATAAACCCAGAAAACATGTTTTAAAATATAATTTGAAATGTTTCTCATACCTGAGGAATGATTCACACCAAAGAACAAATAAACTAATAATTTACTTTAATTTCAACTCTGCCTAGGATATAATTTCCCCAAATGTACTCTGATTATATTCACTGATATTCTGAGGAAGGAAATATTGGCTTCATGCTCAAATGAGTTTGGGATGCACTGGGTTAAACAAAGTTAAAGCTATTTCTTTGCTGCAGGACTACTCAGAGATTTAGGTATGCTAATACTTACAGGGTATTTCCAGAAGAGGAATACAATACGTAGGAATTAACAGAAAACATGACCATGAAACCTCTTCTACATTGTCATCTTACATAGAATAGTATTCTGCAGAAGATACTGAGAAAACACTGACAAAGAATACCAAATGCAAACAAAAATAAAATCAGTTTGGCAAAGATGCAAGAACATAGCAAGAAACCATTTCATTTAAAAAGAAACATTTCGCCCTAACTGGTTTGGCTCGGCAGATAGAGTGTGGGCCTGCGGACTCAAGGGTCCCAGGTTCAATTCCAGTCAAGGGCACGTACCTTGGTTACGGGCACATCCCCAGTGGGGGGCGTGCAGGAGGCAGCTGATCGATGTTTCTCTTTCATGGATGTTTCTAACTCTCTATCCCTCTCCCCTCCTCTCTGTAAAAAATCAATAAAATATATTTTAAAAAATAATAATAATAATAAATAAAAAGAAACATTTCAGCTTGACCTAAGAGCAAGAAAAGTCCTAAATGAAGATTTCATCCTTTCAACCAGAAAAAAAAAATTGCTGAACATATGCTATGTGCAAATCATGACAGTATAAAGGCCAGGACACACATGAGAAACTGCAAATAGGTCATCCTGGCTAATGCACAATCCTCCTATATTATAAAAGGCTAATACGCAAATGGCAGAATGACTGGTTGCTATGATGCGCAATGACCACCAGAGGGCAGACGCTCAATGCAGGAGCTGCCCCCTGGTGGTCAGTGCACTTCCACGGGAGTGCTGCTCAGCCAGAAACCAGGCTCACGGCTGGCAAGTGCAGTGGCAGTGGTGGGAGCCTCTCCCGCCTCCGCAGCAGTGCTAAGGATGTCCGACTGCTGGCTTAGGACATCCCCCAAGGGCTCCCAGACTGTGAGAGGATACAGGCTGGGCTGAGGGACCCCCACCCACTGAGTGCATGAATTTTGTGCACCGGGCCTCTAGTACACAATAAAAGACAAAAGCAGATCAACATATTCAATGACAGAAAATAATTCAAATATACAGTTTAGACTCTACAGCAGTCATTAATTTTGGTTAGTAGGGAGGTACCATATAAGAATAGTAAAATTAATACAGCAGCAGTACATATAGGGTGTCCCAAAATTCACACAAGAAGTAATTTTGATAGAAAACACAGGTTTATAATTAAAAATTGTAAGTTTTTTATTGATTCATAAAGTATACAGTATAGGGGTATGTATGGAATAGAACATCGGGTAAATGGCCTCTGCGACTTTGCTGGCACATATGTAAAGCTGTGGTCTTCATTGGTCTTCATTGTCCCTGCTCCTGGGCCATAATTGGTACTTGGTAATGCTTATCAAATTGGAGGGATTGAAATCAAAGGGCAACAGATAGTAGAATCTGATTCAATAAACCAAGTAAATTAGGCTTTTATTTGTTGTTGTTGTTGTTAATGCTCATGCAAAATTCAAATCTTGCGTGAATTTTGGGACACCCTATAGGATAGGCAGTATATAGGATGGATAGTATATAGGCTAAGTCAAAATTGTGAAATCATTGAGGAGAAAAGGGGAAGAGATAGTGAGATATATTTTAGAGGAAGCAATGAAGGCAACAAAAAATCATCCAATATAACTCGAGAGTAATCAACCCGATATCTAAAAGTTAACTGTATTTTAATTTTCATAGATTGTTGAGTTTTCACAATCACTTATATGATTAACAAACTATTAAAAATTATTTCAGTTTAAAAGAGTACTCTCATAGCATTTTGAATACACCTGTTAATGTTTAAGTACCCATACTTAAATATTCAAGATGAAAGTTGATATATAAAAATAAAATCACTCAAACTTTATAGTAAAAAATTGTATTACCTTTCTGACTGGCTTTAACTATCACTTCTATATGCTTCATTGCTGCTTTTAATAGTTTCTTGGTTATAATAGATGGTATATCCACCTAGAAAAATTCAACATTAAAATAAAACTTTTAAAATAATTATCACTAAGTTACAATGACAAGAACACAATATATATTTAAGATAGGAATACATGGCCTTAAAAATGAGATGTTGGTATTTGGAATCTTTCAAAAACTTAATTTTAAGGGGAATCTACAACAACGGCACCCAGCGAACAGCTGCGAACCCGGGAACACCGGTTCCCAAGTGGAGTGTGCACGCAGATTCAGAGGAGCTCTGCACCCCCTCACGGAAAGGTCAGATTTCGCCTAGGATAAGGTGAGGTCTGTGATCTGGGCAGGAGAGAAAAACGCGCACGGTGGGAGCTGGAGGATCCAGGGAAGTCTGCGCCAGAAAGTCCACGGACGCTGGGGCTGGCGTGATATGCGAATGTGGAAGGAGATCTGCAGGGCTGCTAACAGAAGGGAACTCAAAAAATCAACTCATAGCTGAACTGGGCGCAAAAGGGCTGCTTAGACCAAGGGGGAAAAAGACTGCACAGATTTGCACCAGAGCCAGAGTTTGCGCACTTACTCTGGCTCTTTTTTCCTCTCTTTTTTTTTCCTCTTTAAAATCTTGCTTTTGATTACTAAGCCCAATACATAGGATCACCTAATTGGGGACACCCTAAGAAACTGCAGGGGAAAATTGTTTTTGTGGAACCTGGGGATCAGAGCGGGGAATAAAACCTTAATTTTAAGAGCACTTTATATTCTTAGATCATAGTAACTGTAGCTTTAGAAAATTTTTCTACCATAGTAATGAAAATATCTTAATATGCATGCCCTATGTAATAAATTTTTCTCACAATGTTTTATTCATGGTTTATTTCTTTGATGTGTTTTAAATGCTTTCAAGGAAAAATCTTTGAGACTATAAACTTGTGTTTACTAAGACTACCTGCAAATAAACTTTTTCATTCTGGAAACTAGTGACTATGGTAGGTTAGTGAGAGAGGATTGAGGGCTTATACGAACACCCATAAAATAAAATAACTAAAAATAAATTGCAAATAAAATAAATCACCAAAAAGAAAATTTATTGGACTTTGGCATTTGATAGGCTTTGTTTTCAAAATGGAAAAATGCCACATGTATTATTTTCTAGCCCCTTCCACTTGACTACAGGAGATAAATTCCCATGGAAATAAGTACTATTCTACAAAATCACTTTTCATGGCTGAGTAGGATTCTATAGATAGCATGTATACTAATTAACCAACAATCTTATCATAAAAAAAACAGGTTTTCATTTTAGAAATTAATTCTTCACATAATTTTTACATAAACTCTGACTATTTCTTTAAAATATATTGTTCAAAAATGGAATTAAATTTGGGAGTATAAACATTTTTAAATATTTTAATGAAGATTCCCAAACTGCCTTCCAGCATAAGAGTTATACCAATTTGGAGTCATACTTGCTTTGCCTGTTTCCCCACAATCATCATTAGTATATATTATCACTCTTTTTTATCTTTCAGGGGTAGTCAATCGATGTTTCTATCTCTCTCTCCCTCTCCCTTTCTCTCTCTGAAATCAATAAAAATATTTTTTAAAAGTCTATTATTTTAAATATATATGTATATTAAGGTATATTAAAGTATCTTATCAAAAAGTTATATTTGATGAAACAACATAGTTTAAGTATTATTGGCCATTTTATATTTTTCTTTTGTGAACTGCTTATTCATATTTTTTGCATATCTTTTCTATAGTGTTTGACTGTATTGTTCATTTCTTGAATGTATAGGAATGTTCAACAAGACTAATCTTTATTTTATATACTAATGGCAGAGATATTATATACTAATTTATTATAAATATATTAAATTCTACAGTAGACAAGTATGTGTGTCTATCACTAGCACACTATAAAAATATATCTGTAGGAAAAGACCGAAACATACACAAAATATGGCTCAAACATCTTTTTAAAAAGTAGGTCAAAATAATTACCATTTACACAGTAAATTCATCAAACTGGAACATGACTGTTTTTCCTATAGTTGTCTTTTCATTTCTAACTGCCACAAACCAAAATATCTAAGTATTAAAGTAAAACTGATCAATGAATCATAAGTGATCCACTCATTTTTTAATCTAAAAAAAGTGAAAAAAGAAAACACAAATATATACAGTATAGGATAAAGTAAATATAAGATTTTTAAAACTCTCTTTAGTAACCATAAGGCCTCAAATCCCCAAATTTCTCATTATAAACTTGTACCTTGTGAATCCTTCGAATTAAGACAGATGCAAAAAACCGTAGAGTAATCCTCAGTTCATCAACAAAGGACTCAT
Organism: Myotis daubentonii; assembly: GCF_963259705.1. Lineage (NCBI taxonomy): Eukaryota > Metazoa > Chordata > Mammalia > Chiroptera > Vespertilionidae > Myotis > Myotis daubentonii. Next base: position 55,515,758 of record NC_081845.1, on the reverse strand, counting down.
CATCTGTTACATCCCTTCAATTAAGGAGAAAAACAAGAATTTAGAAGTCCAGAGAAATATACAGCTTCACTTTCTAGAAAGCAAGGGAAGTTTAGAGCTTCCTGGGTTTTTTCCATTTATTTATGCTATTTTTCTTTTGTTTCTTAACAAATAATACATTACATTACAGAATAAAAGACAAATATATATAAAAGAAAATAAATATCTCCCATAATTCTAGTACCAAAACAATCACTATTAACTAAATTGAAGTATATATTTCCCTGTAGACATCCATAATGTACATAGTCATATTTTTACAGTACCAAGATCATTTTCTAAGCAGCATCAAAAAATTTTCTAAGAAGCAAAACAAGGAATTTTGAAGAAGCAATTGAATTAAATTAATATACAATAAATTTTATATTTATTTAAAATATTTATAGATTAATAATATAAACTAATTCCAAATATAAAGAAAAAAGCATGTATTATTTGAAAAAGAAGAAACTAAAATTCAAATGCTTTTAAACAGAAATTCTGACAACCTTCTTCTGAGGAGCTACTTTTTATTTTCCTGAGATCTTGAGGTACCTAGGAGAGCTAGGACACTTCCCTAATCAAGATGTGTAATGGTGACATCCTGCACTTGAAGATGGTGCTACCTGTTAAGTCCCTAGGTAGAATAAGGAAGATAATTTACCAACCATGCTTCCCATTATTATAATATCCCAGGGAAACTTACACCATACACAAAAATAAACTAAAAATGGACAAAAGACTTAAATGTAAGACAAGAAACCATACAAATCTTACAAGAATCCATAGGCAGCAAAATATCAGACATATGTTGTAGCAATATCTTTACCAACACATCTCCTAGGACAGTGATGGCGAACCTTTTGAGCTCGGCGTGTCAGCATTTTGAAAAACCCTAACTTAACTCTGGTGCCGTGTCACATATAGAAATTTTTTGATATTTGCAACCATAGTAAAACAAAGACTTATATTTTTGATATTTATTTTATATATTTAAATGCCATTTAACAAAGAAAAACCAACCAAAAAAATGAGTTCGCGTGTCACCTCTGACACACATGTCATAGGTTCGCCATCACTGTCCTAGGACAATGGAAACTAAGGAGAAAATAAACAAATGGAACTACATCAAAATAAAAAGCTTCTGCACAGCAAAAGAAACCATCAACAAAACAAGACAGCCCACTGCATGGGAGAACAAATTTGCCAATGTTACATCCGATAAGGGTTTAATCTCCAAAATTTATAGGGAACTCATACAACTTAACAAAAGGAAGATAAACAGCCCTGGCTGGCTTGGCTCAGTGGATAGAGCCAAGGGTCCTGGGTTCGATTCCAGTCAAGGGCACATGCCCGTGTTGTGGGCTCGATCTCCAATAGGGTGCGTGCAAGAGGCAGCCAATCAATGATTCTCTCTCTCTCCCTCTTCCTTCCTCTCTAAAATCAATAAAAATATATTATAAAAAAAAAAGGAAGATAAACAATCCAATCAAAAAATGGGCAAAGGACCTAAACAGACACTTCTCAAAAGCGGACATACAGAAGGCCAAGAGACATATGAAAAAAAAATGCTCAAAGTCACTAATCATATGAGAGATGCAAATCAAAATGACAATGAGGTACCATCTCACATCTGACAGAATGGCTATCATCAACAAATCAACAAACGACAAGTGCTGGTGAGGATGCGGAGAAAAAGGAGCCCTAGTGCATTGCTGGTGGGAATGCAGACTGGTGCAGCCACTGTGGAGAAGAGTATGGAGTTTCCTCAAAAAATTCAAAATGGAACTCCTATTTGACCCAGTAATCCCAATTCTAGGAATATATCTCAAGAAATTAGAAATACCGCACTAACTGGTTTGGCTCAGTGAATAGAGCGTTGGCCTGTGGACTGAAAGGTCCCAGGTTCGATTCCAGTCAAGGGCATGTACCTTGATTGCAGGCACATTCCCAGTCGGGAGTGTGCAGGAGGCAGCTGGTTGATGTTTCTCTCTCATCGATGTTTCTAACTCTCTAACCCTCTCTCTTCCTCTCTGTAAAAAGACAATAAAATATATATATTTTTTAAAAGAAATCAGAAATACCAAGCAGAAAGAACATATGCACCCCTATGTTCATAGCAGCACAATTTACAATAGCTAAGATTTGGAAACAGTCTAAGTGCCCATCAGCAGATGAGTGGATTAAAAAATTGTGGTACATCTACACAATGGAATACTATGCTGCTGTAAAAAAGAAAAACTTTTACCATTTGCAACACCATGGATGGAACTGGAGAGCATTATGCTAAGTGAAATAAGCCAATCTGAGAAAGTATCACATGATCTCATGATTTGTGGAATATAATGAACAACATAAACTAATGAACAAAAATAGATACAGAGACATAGAAGCATCTAACAGACCAACAAACCTCAGAGGGAAGGCGGAGGGGTGGGTAAGAGATCAACCAAAGGACTTGTATGCATGCATATAAGCATAACCAATGGACACAGACAGTAGTGGGGTGAGGGCATGTGCTGGGGGGTGGGAGTGGGCAGGGAGAGGTCAATGGGGGGAAAAGAAGACATATGTAATACTTTCAACAATAAAGAATTTTTTAAAAATATCCCAGGGAAAGGAATATTACAGCATCAATAGCTATACTAAGGAAAAATACATACTTTAACATTTAGAAATACAGATATATTTTATGTCTAAAGAGCCATAACATGGTAGGTTGGGAAGGGAGAGAAAGTTTTTATAACAGGATTTATTTTATAAAAGGACTCTCACCATTAACTTTACTTAAATGGCAAATTCCCCATACTTAAGACAGAATCCAACATAAAAAATTAATTTACAGAGCTTTTCAGGAAAATATGACACATAAACTTGGTATTAAATTTGTTTTAATACACTATAGATCAATTCAACCACTAGCATTTTTAATTAGAAAATTCAAAATACACTAAATCAATATAAAATTAGGGTAGGTGTCATTAAATATTACATCTATAAGTCATATAGGTATAACTGTTCAATATATAACTAAATATCTGATGCTTCTGTAAGAAAACATGTATTCATTTTTTAGATCTAAACTATTTTCTATATTCTGCAAGGTATAGGACACTTGTACATCTATAGCACATGTGGAAAACGAAGTTACTTTGAAAAAATCTTAATATTTTAGGAAAATTATCTTTCAATTTAATAAAACATATGAATATAAATTTTTCTTCTAAATGTATAATTATTTTAAATATAAAAAGTATTAAATCATTTATTATATTTAGGAGTAATAAAAAATTCTACAAGTTACTTTTCTTTCAAAAAGTGGCCTAAGATTTTTTCCTCTTTGTTATCACTAAACTATTAATTGACTTCCTACATCAGTGGTTATTAACTAGGGCCAATTATACCTCCCAGGTAACATTTAGCAATCTCTAAAGATATTTTTGGTGGTCACAACTAGAAGGAGGAGGGAGTGCTACTAGTATTTAGTGGAAAAGGCCAGGGGTTCTACTAAATATCCTTTAATGCACACACAGTACAGCACCTCACAACAAAGAATTTCTTCGCCTAAAATGTCAATAGTGCCAAAATTGAGAAATCCTGGCCCACGCTAAAATACATCATTAGCACGTTTCACTTAATGGTATTTATTATACTGAAGGAAAAAGGTGTTATAGAAAGAACATACCTGTACCACGGATAAACAAAGTTTTCCAACACTAATTCAAGAACCTGCATAAAAATAAAAACCTGCATAAAAATTATGTTTTAAAGAAAAATTAAGTAAATTCTGGGAAAATAAACTACTAATATATATTATTGAATATATATATATATATATATATATATATATATATATATATATATATATACCAATTTTGTTAGCCCAATTACTAACATCATATACATGACAAAATGCCTATGTCAACCTTACATGGTGGTTGTGATGATCAAAGAGAACATGAGAAAACACTTTGAAAACCATAAAACTCCATAAAAAATAAAGTTATTATTAGAATGACATACACATTTCTAAATATTCCCATAATGAAAAATTTCTTTTAAAAAACTTTAAATTGTTCCTGAATCTGAAGCTTCACTGAACCAAGAAAGTTCTTTGGAAAGAAGGAAAATAAGCTACTTTTTTGTATTTTTTTTAATATATATTTTTATTGATCTCAGAGAGGAAAGAGAGGGAGAGAGAGACAGAAACATCATGATGAGAGAGAATCATTGATGGGCTGCCTCCTGCACATCCCCTACTGGGGATCGAGCCGCAACCCAGGTATGTGCCCTTGACCAAAATCGAACCCGTGACCCTTCAGCCCGCAGGCCGACACTCTACCCCCTGAGCCAAACTGGCTAAGGCCTTCTTTGTATTCTGAACTCTCTCTGTAAATCAGTATTCCCAGAATAAAATGAAGAAACAAGTAGATAACTACACGTATTTGACCCCTTTTTAAAAGGGTCAAAATTAGATGTCAGTGATTTCTTTGAAGGGGGGATAGTGACTAGAAGGGAGCAAGAAGGAACTTCTAGGTTGCCCAGTGCTGGTTATATAGATATGTTCACTTTGTGAAAATTTTAGCTGCACAAGTTATATTGAAAAAGCAACAAAACCAACCTTGTATATTAAATCTTCCATTTTTTTTTTAGTCTGGTATAGCAGTACGTTTTAATTTTTAAAAGGACTTGCAGCACTGGGCAGTAACTTTAAAAAGCAGCAGGGAGGGAATGAAACAATGTACTCAATCTGACTATATCCTATCTAATAAAAGAGAAACATGGTAATTAGCCATACCTCCGCTACCCTTCCCATTGGCTAATCAGGGAGATATGCAAATTAACTGCCAGCCAAGATGGTGGCCGGCAGCCAGGCAGCTTGAAGCGAACATAAGGCTTGCTTGCTTCAGTGACGGAGGAAGCCAACGTTCCCTGCCTGCCACTGCTGGCCTCTGAGCTTGCAGTTTGAAACATTGTTACAAATATAGAAGCTAAACAAAACCCCAGAAACCTGCTTTCAGCCAGCCAGGATCTCAGAGCTGGAGTTGAAAAAGTGTTTAGATTATAGAACCCAAACAAACCAGATACCTGCTCTCAGCAACCGAGGCCTCAGAGCTGGAGCCAAGCCTCAGAGCTAAAGCTGGCCCAGAATTTAAAAAAAAAGAAAAAAAGGAACGGTTGGGAGCTTCACTCACCCGCCAGCCTGAAAACAGCCCTCAGCCCCTTACCCAGACTGGCCAGGCACCCCAGTGGGAACCCCCACCCTGAAGGGGGTGTGACCAGTTGCAAACAGCCATCATCCCCTCACCCAGGCTGGCCAGGCACCCAAGCGGGACCCCCACCCTGACCCAGGACACCCTTCAGGGCAAACCAGCCGGCCCCCACCCATGCACCAGGCCTCTATCCTATATAGTAAAAGGGTAATATGCCTCCCAGCACCGGGATCAGCATGACAGGGGGCAGCGCCCAAACCTCCTGATCGCCCTGCGGCTCTGTGTGTGACAGGGGGCGGGGCCACAACCTCCCTATCCGCCCTGCTCTGTTCATGACAGGGGAAGGCGCCCCAACCCCCTGATCAGCCCTGCTGTGTGCCTGATAGGGAGGAGCTCCCCAACCCCCTGATTGAACTGCGGCTCTGTGTGTGACAGGGTGCGGCGCCCCAACCCCCTGATCGGCCCTGCTCTGTGTGTGACAGGTGCGGCGCCCCAACCCCCCCCCCCCCTCACGGGCCCTGCTCTGTGTGTGACAGGGTAGAGCCATAACCTCCCCATTGGCCCTGCCCTGAGTGTGAGAGTGGCGGCACCCCAGCCCCCTGATCAGCCCTGCTCTGTGGGTGATAGAGGGCGGCGCCCCAACCCCCCGCCCCCCACATGGGCCCTGCTCTGTGTGTGATGGGGTAGAGCCATAACCTCCCCATCGGCCCTGCCCTGAGTGTGACAGGGGGTGGTGCCCCAACTCCGCTATCAGCCCTACTCTGTGAGTGACGGGGGGAGCTCCTCAACCCCCTGATCGGCCCTGCTCTGTGCATGACAGGGGGGAGCTCCCCAACCCCCTGATGGGCTCTGCTCTGTGCATGACAGGGGGGAGCTCCCCAACCCCCTGATCGACCCTGCTCTGTGCGTGACAGGGTACGGAGCCCCAACCCCCTGATTTGCCCTGCTCTGTGAGTGACAGAGGGTGGCGCCACAACCTCCCCATCGACCCTGCCTTGAGTGTGACAGGGGGCGGTGCCCCAACCCCCCAATTGGCCCTACCCTGAGCGTGACTGAGGGTGCCATCACAACCTCCCAATCCGCCCTGCTCTATGCATGACAGGGTGCGGCGCCCCAACTCCCCAATCGGCCCTGCTCTGAGCCCGACCACGGGCTGCACCTAGGGATTGGGCCTGCCCTCTGCCACCTGGGAGCAGGCCTAAGCCAGCAAGTCGTTATCTCCCGAGGGGTCCCAGACTGCAAGAGGGCAAAGGCCAGGCTGAGTTACCCCTCTCCCCCCTGAGTGCACAAATTTTTGTGCACCGGGCCTCTAGTCTACACTAATAAAAGACAAATATGCAAATTGACTATGCCTTTGCTTTAAGTCACGCCCACCAGCCATTCAGAGTGGCTATATGCAAATTAACCCAACCAAGATGGCGGTTAATTTGCATATACTGCCTGGGAGCCAAGACTGAAGACAACGTGGAAGCGAAGTGCTACAGAAGGGAGCAAAGTAGAGGCGGCGGAGACAGGAATGGAGCCAAGGATGCGGAGGCAGGAGGCGGGAGGGGAAACCCAGGAGCAGCGGCTGGGAGCGGGAGGGCAAACCCAGCCGGAGCAGATGGGAGCAGGAGGGCAAACCCAGCCGGAGCAAATGGGAGCAGGAGGGCAAACCCAGCCAGAGCAGATGGGAGCGGGAGGGCAAACCCAGCTGCAGCAGCTGGGAGCAGGAGGGGAAACCCAGCCAGAGCTGCTGGGAGCGTGAGGGGAAACCCGCCACAGCGGCTGGGAGCAGGAAGGGAAACCCAGCCAGAGCTGCTGGGAGCGGGAGCGGGCTTCGCTCCCTTTTCTGCTTTGCTCCAGTCATGGAAGCCCTATTCTTGCAGGAATCTTCCTGCAACGGGCCTCTAGTATATTTATAAAAGCCTAAGTGACCATTAGACCGTTAGACCGGTAGCTATGACGCGCACTGATCACCAGGGGGCAGGCGCTCCGACCAGTAGGTTTAGCTTGCTGCTGGGGTCCGGCCAATCGGGACTAGGCAAGACGGGCCAGACATGCCCTGGAGCCCTCTGCGGTCCCTCCCCAGCCGGCTGGCCCTGATCAGCCCTGATCAGGACTGGGCAAAGATGGTCCCAGTCAGCGGCCCGATCAGGGACTGGGTGAAATGGGCTGGATACTCCCTATAGCCCTCCTGCGGTCCCTCCCTAGCCCCGATCGTGCACCGATGGGGTCCCTTGGCCTAGCCTGCACCTTCTCGCAATCTGGAACCCCTTGGGCGGATGTCCGTAGGCCAGGCCAAGAGACCCCACCCGTGCGCAAATCTATGTACCAGGCCTCTAGTATATCTAGACAGCAATAATGAAGGTTGTGGATTCTCTAAAAAGTAAGATAACAAGATTTGGATTTTTTTACTATAAAAATTGAACATTAATGATATCAGTTGGGATATAAACAGGGATAGGACACAGAGTGGAGATTAGAAAATTTACCATTAAACATTTAGTTTTACTTTATTCCCCATATCCAGTAAGACCAATCACCAAATCCCACAGATTTTACATCCTAAGTAGCTCTTTTCAGTTCCTCATCATCTCACCCCTATATTGTAGCAATAGCCTCTAAACTAGTCTCCCTCCTTACAGGCTAGCTCCCATCCCCAACCCCCACAGAGCTGCCAAAATGACCTAAAACATTTGACCACATCGCTTCCTTGCATGAAACCCTCAATATATCAAAGTAAGAAAAGTGAAGCTGCACTGGTTTTTGAAGGGGCAGGAGAAAGCTGCATACCAGGCAGTTATCATTTATTCCCTTTTTACCTCCCACTGCATCCTGTAAGTCACAACTAAAAATTCTAGTTACACGGTTGAAAGTCACTGGCTTCCATGATCCATTAAACTTCTTCAGCATGGCCCTTTAAGTCTTCTGATTATCTTATTTCTAAATGGTTATATAAAAACTGGTTAAGACCCTAGCCAGTTTCGGTCAGTGGATAGAGTGTCGGCCTGCGGACTAAAGGGTCCTGGGTTTGATTTCAGTCAAGGGTACCTGCCTCGGTTGCCAGCTTGATCCCCAGCCTTAGTTGGGGCAGGTGGGGGAGACAACCAATCAATGTCTCTCTCACATCGATGTTTCTCTCTCTGTCTCTCCCCCTGCAGTTTACTCTCTCTAAAAATCAATGGAAAAATACCCTTGGGTGAGGATTGACAGAAAACAAAAGCTGGTTAAAAACTAAGCCCGACCTGAGTTTTAGAATGAGCTCTGCTACCAACCAGCTATGAAACCTGAGAAAATTACTTAAACTCTCTGAACCCGTTTTGGTTAAATAATCTATTAACAGCACCTACTTCACAGGTTGTGTGATTACAGAAATAATGCAAGTACAGTGATTAGCACAGTGTCTATATAGTAAATTATCAATAAATATTAATTATTAGACTATTGTCTCTCTTGCCTAGCCAGTTTGGCTCATTGGATGGAGTGTCTGCCTGTGGACCAAAGGGTCCCAGGTTCCATTCCAGTCAAGGGCACATACCTCGGTTGCAGGCTCCTCCCCAGCCCAGGCCCTGCTCGAGGCGTATGCAGGAGGCAACCGATCGATGTGTTTCTCTCACATCAATATTTCTCTTTGTCTTTCCCTCTCTCTTCCACTCTCTCTAAAAATCAATAGAAAAATATCCTCGGGTGAAAATTAAAAAAAAAAAAAAAGAAGAATATTGTCTCTTCATTGTCCACATCCTGCTTCACATTTTACCCTCCAGTTTACTGAACATTACACCTTGTTTCAAAGCCTCTCTTTCCTTTCAAAAGCTCTTCCCAAAAACTTAAATACCTTTCCTACACTATCAGTCTGGCAAACTTCTAGTCATACTTCCTGATTGCCCTTCTCAACACTTTATGCACTTCTTCCTCTGTACTAATAATACACTTTATACATTTGTTCCATTATTCCCTGCATTACATTATATTGTAATTACCTGTTTATATGGGGAACTTCCCTCCTAGACTGAAGTTCCTAGAAGAAAGGAACCATACCTTACTGCTCTTTTCATTTCTACGGCCTAGTCCAGCTTCTGCCTATATAAAAACATCTCAAAATATGTTTTTAAATTTCGAGCTAATATTTATCAAACACCAAAAGTGCCAGACGCTAGGTAAAGAGCTTTGCTACATTTCCTCTTTTTTTAAAGAAATAAATGAAGTGTCAAAGACATAAAAAATACTCTTGTTAGAAGTCTTGTCTTCAACAGACTTCAAATCAGCAATCTCCAACAGAAATATAATGTGAGCCACATATATTATTTTATTTTTTAATCCTCACCCGAGGATATTTTTCCATTGATTTTAGAGACAGTGGGAGAAGGAAAGACAGAGAGAAATATCGATGTGAGAGAAACTCATCAACTGGTTGCCTCCTGCACGACCTCTGAGCAGGGCCCAGTCTGGGGAGGAGCATGCAACCAAGGAACCTGCCCTTGACCAGAGTCAAACCCAGGACCCTTTGGTCCACAGGCCTACACGCTATCCACTGATCCAAACTGGCTAGGGCAGCCACATATATAATTTTAAATATTCTAATAGCTACATTTTAAAAACAAAACAGGTGAAATCAAGTTAATGATATATTTTATTTAACCCAATATATCCAAAATTTATCATTTCAACTTATAATCAATAAAATCTTTAATAGCATATTTTTCATTCCTTTTTCCTTACTAAGTCCTCAAAATCCAGTATATATCTTACACATACAGTACATTGCAACCATTCCAAGTGTTTATTGGTAGCCAGATGTGGGTAGTGGCTACCATATTGGATAGCACAGTCTTAAATGTCCTGAAAAAATCCTTACAGTGAAAAAAGTCACCAATGTCACCCCAATACATTTAATTTAAAAAAAGACCTTACAGAAGAAATGGGAAAAAAAAAAAAACACAAAAAACGCCAGGAGTTTGGCATTTATGCAGCACACTTTCAGCCACAGCAGGATAAAAAACTGGGGAAAAAGATAATTAGGCAGGATACAGATGTCTAAAGCTATTCTTTGACTAATTATCATTCAATTTAATTTAGCTACCAACAATGTATCTGGCCCTGCACTTGGTGCTGGGAACAAATGAGACTCCATTGCCTGCCTGCAAGAACTTGACTGCTTCCTCAGATCAATGGAGAAGACATGTCTTTAAAAGAAATAACTAAAATATATAATATGGTACCAAAAAGGTACATATAAAATGTTGGTTTGAACAAAGATAAGAGAACATGCTTTCTATTCCCAAATTATGCAGAAACAGTGAAAAGTATCCCATTCTCTGTTCTACCCTTCAGCTAGTCAAAAGTAAGGTCATAATTCAGTAAGATACACAATTTGCTCCCTGTTGCTCAGGTCCCTCCTTTGAAATTGCAATTGGTTATTTCTACTGCCCTATCCTAAAAATGACTGTTTATAAGAGTAAAGCAATAACTAGGTTAAACAGTACTTTATTTGGCTAAAATGTCCATTTAAATTAGACATGGGATCCAAAAACATTTCTAGCTTATCATTCAAGCCCCATCTTTCATAATAATCAACTACCTAGCCAGGGACTGATTAGGTAGAATATATACTGAGATGCTCCATAATTAAATTTTCCATAGGTATTTAATTAAATCAGTTACCTCTGAGAGAGATGCATCAACCTTGGAAGAAATTTTCATGTCTAGCCATGGCTGGTAGTTTTCAAGTAGCAAGGAAGGCCTAAAGAAAATCATACAATTAAATTGCCTGCAATCCAAAATGTAACTGGAAGGATCAACAAATAAAAATATTTAACTTACCTATGTCGTTTACATTTCACTTTACCACAAACAGCACAGCTGCGACCTTGAGGAAATAATTCCTGAAGTCCTAACTGCTAAAAAAGCAAAATTGGGGAAGGGGAAGGTGGAAATTTGTCTTTACTTCACTTATCATCTTTACAAAAGAGAATCAATTTTTCCAAAGCTTGTTAATCAATGTATGAATTCAGAGCGTTTTTTTAATTATTGTCTGCTTTAACACTAAAACCATTCTTTGTAATAAATACTACATGCTAAACTAAATAGACAACAGAGAAAAAACATCTTTTACAATACTTAAGCCAAGTTCCCAAGGTTATAATTCAAGTCAATTTTTATGGTCGTTTATAAAAAAAAATCAATCTATATTTGAAAATAATACTCTACAGCAAAAGTATAAGAAAAAACTATTTTCTATCTGATAACTAGTAAGGTTACAAAGCACCACTTTCAGCTGTGTTTTCTCTGCATTTAATACCAAGAAACCTGAGATGAGGGACTGTACCAACTTGAAGAATTATCAAGTAAGACTTCAAGATATCCCACTAAATCCTGATCTACATACTAGGGACTTTGCCTACCAGAAATAGATTCAATACACTACCATCTTTATCAAATTTCAGAAATACAAATTATTTTGGTTAAGCAAACTGCCTAATTATCTCACTGTTTGTTTCTATGAAACAAATAGATATTTAGGAAATTAATGGGGTTGATTTCATTGTGCCTGTGCCTCAGGATCACCTGGAAAGCTTTTTAAACAAGTACTGATTACAAGGCTATTATAGAACTACTCAATTAAAATCTATAGGGCCCAGGAATCTTAATTCTTAAAGATTTCCCAGGTGATTCTACACTACAACCAACGTTGGGAACCTCTGTTTTTATTTATTGTCCTCATAGTCAATATGCAGGTAGAGAACACACTGCAACTTTAAATCCCAACTTTCTGAGAATTTTGTATTTTCTTTTTATAGCTCCTCCTTAGAGAACTGCAGACTTTAAAAATATAAACATACATAAATTTCACTTTGAAAATGTTCTGATGTCTTCCATTAAGTAGCAGATATGTATTTTTTAAAAAATTACTTCTTTAACATGTTTTCAATAATAATATCAAACAGCACAGGATCAGACATATTGACTTTTATAAATAAGAACACATAAATTTTACCTTGGGTTTGTATTTTATTGTGAAGAGCATATTTGGTAAGAGAGAATCAGGTCCTAATGAGCAGTAGAATGTGACAACTCCAGCAACAAATGACCAGAAGATCATTAAAATATGAAGATACCTTAGAAATAAATAAAAATAATTATTAGAACCAAAAAAAATAACACTAAGTTGTCCCTTTATTGATTTAACAAGTATTTATTAAGCACCTATTATATTAGACTGAAGGAATTTCTCCAATCATGATTTTCTATAATGTAACCAACTATAAGAATCACAGAATGTATGCTATCAAAAGAACATTTCACTTAAAGTATAAAGAAGCATATTTTGTAAGGTTTATAAATATCTAATCACGATGTTATACAACTGAAACTAATATACTGTATTGTCAACTGTAATTAAAAATAAATTTTAAGCCCTAACCGGTTTGGCTCAGTGGATAGAGCATCAGCCTGCAGACTAAGGGTCCCGGGTTCGATTCCGGTCAAGGGCACATCCCCAGTAGGGAATGTGCAGGAGGCAGCTGATCAATGTTTCTCTCTCATTGATGTTTCTAACTCTCTATCCTTCTCCCTTCCTCTCTGTAAAAAATTAATAAAATATATTTTTAAAATAAATAAATAAATAAAAATTTTAAAAATAAATAAAATGGAGAAAAAGCTATAGGTAAGTATAAGGAAGTATAAATTTTCACTATTTCCTAATTTGGTACCTAAGTTGTCATGTTTAACTAGCATATACTACATTCTTCCAGAATACCTTCTAATCCTATCTAATAAAAGAGAAACATGGTAATTAGCGTACATCCACTACCCTTCCCATTGGCTAATCAGGGCGATATGCAAATTAACTGCCAGGCAGCTTGAAACTAACATGAGGCTTACTTGCTTCAGTGACGGAGGAAACCAACGTTCCCTGCCTGCCTTGCCGGCCTCTGAGCCTGCAGTTTCAAACATTGTAACAAATATAGAAGCTAAACAAAACCCCAGAAACCTGCTTTCAGCGAGCCGGGATCTCAGAGCTGGAGTTATACATTGTTTCGATTATAGAACCGAAACAAACCAGATACCTGCTTTCAGCAACCGAGGCCTCAGAGCTGGAGCCAGAGCTAAAGCTGGCCCAGAATAAAAAGAAAAAGAAAAAAAGGAGCAGTTGGGAGCTTCAGCCCTCAGCCCCTCACCCAGACTGGCCAGGCACCCCAGTGGGGACCCCTACCCTGAAGGGTGTGTGACCAGCTGCAAACAGCCATCATCCCCTCACCCAGGCTGGCCAGGCACCCCAGTGGGGACCCCCACCCTGATCCAGGACACCCTTCAAGGCAAACCAGCCGGCCCCACCCATGCACCAGGCCTCTATCCTATATAGTAAAAGGGTAATATGCCTCCCAGCACCGGGATCAGCATGACAGGGGGCAGCGCCCAAACCTCCTGATCACCCTGTGGCTCTGTGTGTGACAGGGGGCGGGGCCACAACCTCCCTATCCGCCCTACTCTGTTCATGACAGGGGAAGGTGCCCCAACCTCCTGATCAGCCCTGCTCTGTGCCTGATACGGGGGAGCTCCCCAACCCCCTGATTGCCCTGCGGCTCTGTGTGTGACAGGGTGCAGCGCCCCAACTCCCCAATCAGCCCTGCTCTGAGCCCAACCAGGGGCTTCACCTAGGGATTGGGCCTGCCCTCTGCCACCCGGGAGCAGGCCTAAGTCTGGAGGGCATTATCTCCCGAGGGGTCCCAGACTGCGAGAGGGCACAGGCCAGGCTGAGGGGACCCCTCTTCCCCCCGAGTGCACAAATTTTTGTGCACCAGGCCTCTAGTATTCTAATAATATTGTACTATTCATACCCCACCAAAATTCTGATTTTGCATTAAATTAAAAAAAAAAAATTTTACTGAGTACCTATTTTATTCCCCCCAGTACTAGGCCCTGGGGATATAATAGGAAACAGAAGTGCCATGGTATCTGTTTGCATGGAAAATGCTGTGTGGTCCCTGACCAGTTTGGCTCAGTGGCTAGAGCGTCGGCCTGTGGACTGAAGAGTCACAGGTTCGATTCCGGTCAAGGGCATGTACCTTGGTTGCAGGCACTTCCCCAGTGGGGGATGTGCAGGAGGCAGCTGATCAATGTTTCTCTCTCATGGATGTTTCTGACTCTCTATCCCTCTCCCTTCCTCTCTGTGAAAGATCAATAAAATATATTTTTTTAAAAAAGAAAATGCTGTGTGGTATGTGTAACAAGTGAGTGAGTGCAATACAGTGTGATCATGAGTTCAATATTATGACAGAGAAAGTACTCATGATATCAGAACACCTCAGGCAGAAGACACAGCCCAAAACTGAAAGGACAGAAAATTCTTTCAGCAAAAGAAAGTAATTTTTATGGAAAAACTAAGAGTGAGTAGGAGAAAAACAACAGAAGGGCATAGGGTTAGAGAAATGAGGGTCTGGACAGGAAGTATGGGAAATCAAATGAGATAAGTAAGTAGGCTAAGCACAGTTATAAGGCAGAAACTGCTTTAAGATGAATCTAAAAAAAACACAGAAGCCAGATAATATAGTGTCATATAATAAGTCATGTTAAGGTGTCTCAATACAGGCAGCCCTCACATGCACAGTTGTGATATTCACGAATTTCAGTTACCATGATTTTATGAAACACCAGCCCCTAACAATACAGTTCAAATTCTAATTACCACATTATGTTTAACTGTGAGAAAATGCATAAAGTACAAAGTTTGGTGCTAGCTCTTGAGTCCACAACTCAGTACATATGTAATGAGAAGAGAATGAAGCTAGTCCACAGAGAGAAGAAAAAGGGAGGTGAAGAAACAGCCACTGCATCATTTTACTAAGTGCTCTCTCACTCAGCATTTAAAACATAAACAGAGTTACCACCCACTCAAAAAATAGACATGGCTTAATGCTGCCACTAAATGAAATACAAACCCCTTAGATCTTAATGGTCCCTTTCGTTCTGGTCACAACTCACATTTATAACTTATTTTTCCCCATTCCTTTATACAAAGCTTCACTCTCACCAAAATAGCATACTTGACATCAAGCTATTTAAAACAAAACAAAACAAAAAACTATGGTAACCACCATTCTGTTGTCTGTATCTATGAGTTTTTGTCTGTCTGTCTCATGTCACCTCAATAAATTTATGTCTGGAAACTAACTCAAGTTATAGAGGTATTCACAGAGAAAATAATGAAATTCATATCCACAGCTGCTTATCAAAAATCATTTTAAGCCAGACAGATATGACTCAGAATTCTTACTTTTTTAGGATTCTTAAACCGTGCTATACTTCATATTTCATATTATAACCCTATGAGATCTGATTCAGTACTCCATAATCAGATGTTAATATTTTTTTTTTAATATATTTTATTGATTTTTTACAGAGAGGAAGGGAGAGAGATAGAGAGCTAGAAACATCGATGAGAGAGACATCGATCAGCTGCCTCCTGCACATCTCCTACTGGGGATGTGCCCGCAACCCAGGTACATGCCCTTAACCGGAATCGAACTTGTGACCTTTCAGTCCGCAAGCCGACGCTCTATCCACTGAGCCAAACCGGTTTCGGCAGATGTTAATATTTTGCCATAAAACATTAGCAATAAGAAAAAAGTTGGAAATAAAAACTCTAAGTAGTCTCATGTCTGTTTAGGTCAAGTTTTGTCATTAAATGTAATTAATTGGTACCAAACTTAGGGAAAAAGTTACATCTTCAGAGCTTTTTTCATTTAAGAATTACAGATTAGGAATTGTAGACCTGTATTGGACAATAAACATTGCATGCAATGTGTGTGGGCTATAAGTAAGACAAGCAATAATAAGGCATTATTCAAAAAGGAAATCCTATAGCTTTAAATGCATTAACCCTGTGGTTCTCAACCAAGGGTGATTTTCCCTCTCCAGGGGACAAATGGAGACATTTTTTATTGTCACAACTATGGGGAGTGAAATTGGGGTGGGGGTGCACTACTGACATCAAGTAGCTAGATGCCAAGGCTGCTGCTAAATATCCTACAACAAACAGGACAGTCCCCACAACAAAGAAGTATCTGACCCAAATTCAACAGCGTTAAGATTGAGAAACACTGCATTAATCAGAGACCAAAAAAATACTGAAACCCAACAACCTAAGCATTCAGAATATGTGTGTGTGTCTGGGAGGGAGAACAAATTCAAACTCATATAAAGAAAAGAAACAGCCCTAACCGGTTTAGTTCAGCAGATAGAGCGTCGGCCTGTGGACTCAAGGGTCCCAGGTTCGATTCCGGTCAAGGGCATGTACCTTGCTTGTGGGCACATCCCCCGTGGGGGGGGGGGGAGGTGCAGGAGGCAGCTGATCGATGTTTCTCTCTCATGGATGTTTCTAACTCTCTGTCCCTCTCTCTTCCTCTCAGTAAAAAAATCAATAAAATATATTTAAAAAAAAGAAAAGAAACAGTAAAGAGAAGAACAAATCAATACAGTAGACAACAGTGATAAGAGATAATAAAAAGTAAGTTGGTCCTTTAGAAAAAATAATAAAATAAGCAAGCCTCTAACTAGATCCTACTGGAAGTTACCAGATAACCAATTATTCTAAACAGTAGTAATTAAGAGAAAACAGTAAGCATTTATCCTACTTTTCCAATTTGAGCTGCACTTCCTTGTAACTAAACAGACCTATTGCGTGGAGTAAAGCAATTCTACTTTAAAAAAGAATTCAAATTTAAAAGTATAGGAGGAATGAAAGAATGAGAAAATCATGTTGCAACCTATAATGAAGTAACTGATTCAGGAGATAAATAAGTGGTAAAACGAAATAGAAAGTTTGTTTGGGGTTTTGAAAGTTTGTTTGGCCCTGTCTGGTGTGGCTCAGTTTGTTGGAGCATCATCCCATGCACTGGAAGGTCAATGGTTCAATTCCTGACCAGTTCTGTCCCCAGTCACGGCGAATACATTGGCAACTGATTGATGTATCTCTCTCATGTTGATGTTTTTCTCTCCCTTCCTCCCTCTTTAAAATCAATAAAAATAAAAATTATTTTCTAAAAAAAGAACATTTGTTTGATACCTTACCTTTAAAGGTATTAGCTACCACTACCTGAATCCACAAAAAGTGCGGCTACTCCATCTTGTGTGGAGTAATCCTCTAGTGCAGTGGTTCTCAACCTTCCTAATGCCGCGACCCTGTAGTACAGTTACTCATGTTTTGATGACCCCAATTTCATGGTTACAAATTAAACATAATTAAAGCATAATGATTAATCACAAAAACAGTATGTGATTATATATGTTTTTTCCGATGGTCTTAGGCGACCCCTGTGAAAGGGTCGTTCAACCCCCAAAGGGGCCGCGACCCACAGGTTGAGAACTGCTGCTCTAGTGTGATATAATAGAATGTACACAGCCTCACTGAAATATTCTTGTGCCCCACCAAAAACATCTACATCTAATTGAGTCTATAGATCTAAAATCCTGTCTACAAAAAATATGAAGGTGAGAATAAAAAAAAATAAGACACCATAAGAAAACCATCAGCAAAATCCCAAGAGTGAACAAAATGACCCAGTTTCTTCAACAAGTCAATGTCAATGGGGAGAAAAGAGAGTGGGTGAGAAGGAATGTGGAGGAATGTTCTAGATCAGGTTAACAAATTATGGCTTGTGGGCCAAATGCCACCTGCTTTGATACAACCCTCGAGCTAAGATAGTTTTTACATTTTTTAAGGGTTCTTTAAAAAAAGAATATGGGGTTCGTGCGGTTAGAAACCACGCGTGGTGTGCGTGTTGGCCGTGAAGACTGGCTTCTGCACTGGCGGAACTCGGCCGGAGGGACCGGACGGGTCAGTGCGGCCAGCACGGACGGGGTACGAAAGGCAGAAGACAAGGTGCCAAAGGGAAGGCGTCTCGGAGGAGGTGACACTGCAGCCCCGTGGAAGGGCGCGCCGGCAGAGGGAACGTCATATGCAAAGGCGCGGAGACTCGTTGGAAGACGCGGAGGGAGGCCCGTGTGGCGGCTCGAAGGCCGGGGCTGGGAAGGTGCAGTTCAGTGGTGCGGGGGGACGTGGAGGGTGAGCCAGATACCGCCTGAGGCCTCCCCGCTCCCCCCAACCACCCTCCCTGCCTGTGGACGGCGTGGGCAGGGAGGCACAGGAAAAGGCAGAAGAAGAGGTGAGGGTGTAGAGGCCCCGACCCGGCCAGCCTACTTGAGAGGGCCAGGCTTTGGGTTTTGTTCCCTTTTGTGCCAACCGCTACCCCCCACTTCCGCCCCCCTCCCCCATCTCCCCCCCCCTCGGTGTCTGGCAAGAAGTCCTTCCTTGACTTATTAGTGGAAGGAAGGAATGTGCACCCAGCCCCAGACGTTGTCTGCACAGTTAGGTGCTGTGAGGAAGAGAAGGGAATAGATCCTAGATGATTTTTTTTGGAGGAAGGAATCCATGTGACTTGGAGACGGATTAGATGTCATCGGGGAGGACTGGCTTGGTGACTTGGGGTGGATGGACGGTGCTGTGGATGCCCTCTGCAAGTCATTGCTCTTGTTCTACTGGTGTTCCCAGCCAGTGATGGTGACTCCTTTCCCTCCTCCAATAGTGTCTCCCACCCAGGGATGTCAAGTGTGCCCCTAACACCCCACCCTGTACTGAGGGTGTCTGAGGAGTCCGGACAAATGAGGCGTGGGAGGAGCAACTTGCTCCCCCCCCCCCCAGTCCCCCGCCTCCCCCAGACCCCTCCGCTGAGGCACCAACATGTTCCTGGGGCTGGGTTGGCAGGTTGAGTCCGTCTGGGTTGGTGTCTTCCCTTTGGGTTTAGATTTGATGGCAGGGATGAGGGGACATTTAGAGCAAGTTAAATTCTCTGCCTCACTGTCACCTCTGCCAAGGCCAGGCATGGAAGGGTCAGTGGAACAGAGGGGCAGCCCTGGTCCTGCAGCAGTGCAGAGGCCCAGTGTTCGCACTGGGGCTGGGGTGGCCTTGGTGGTCCAGGCCTGGAGGTCTGTGAGGAGGCTGTGGCAGCATGCTGGAGCCCCACACATCCTGGGCCAACCCTCAGTGGGTGCCTGAAGGGCCTTGAACTCCAAGTCTTTGCCCAGGGCAGCAGGGACATCCCGGTTGGGAGGGGGGCAGGCCCATGTCCCTAGCATGAGGAGAGAAGGATGGGGAATAACCAGCTGGCCTCACAACCCCCCTCTGCTTTTTGAAAATGTCCTGATGTAATATACTAGTAATTTGACATGCATTTAAATTTTAACACATTTAATCTTTTTTTTATATTTAGGAACTTTTATTGAATTTATTGGGTGACATTGGTTAATAAAATGACAGGTTTTGGGTGTACAGTTAAAAAAAATAAATAAATAAATAAATAAATAAAATAAAATAAAAAAAGAATATGACCCTAGCTGGTGTGGCTCAGTGGATAGAGTGTTGGCCTGTGGACTGAAGGATCCCAGAGCACCTGCCTGTGTTGTAGGCTCGATCCCCAGAAGGGGGCGTGCAGGAGGCAGCCAATCAGTGATTCTCTCTCATCATTCATGGTTCTCTCTCTCCCTCTCCCTTCCTCTCTGAAATCAATAAAAATATATTTTAAAAAAAGAATATGGAACAGAGACTCTATGTAGGCCGCAAAGCCTAAAATGTTTACTGACACTACATAAAAAGTTTGCCAACTCCTGTTCTAGAATCTAGATTATGAGATTCACAAAAGTTTAAGAGATGTAGCAACCACATACAATGAGTGAATCTAGTTTAGATCCTGATTAGAACAAATGCACTTTTCTGTAGGTTATATAAAAAAAAAATTGAAGCTAATCATAGTACCAATCTTACAGTATTGTAAGGATATATGAAAGAAAAATAACTACTAACATTTAATAAGAGCACGTTCTATGTATTGAACATCATTCTAAGTACTTTCCATGTATTAACCTACTTAATCATCAAAATAACCATGTAATGTTGGTACTAGCATTAACCCCATTTTACAGATAGGGAGACTACGACAGAGGAAAGTTAGTTACTTATCCAAAGTCACGTAACAGTAAGTAGAGGAGTCAGAATCAAATTCTTACAATCAAGCTTCACAGTCAAAACTTTCAAACACAACAATAAATTGCCTCAATAATAAATGAAAACTCAACACAATACCTGGACCAAAACAAAGCACTCACAAATTGTTGGCTAATATTACTATTAGGCTAACAAAGTATTCCTTATTCTAACATTCAAATACTCAAAACTATGCCGAAACCGGTTTGGCTCAGTGGATAGAGCGTCGGCCTGCGGACTGAGGGGTCCCAGGTTCGATTCCGGTCAGGGGCATGTACCTGGGTTGCGGGCATATCCCCAGTGGGAGATGTGCAGGGGGCAGCTGATCGATGTTTCTCTCTCATCAATGTTTCTAACTCTCTATCTCTCTCCCTTCCTCTCTGTTAAAAAATCAATAAAATATATTAAGAAAAATACTCAAAACTATGATTGACAAATAAATAAATCTATTTAATTGTAACTATGTTCCTAACTTGTCCTAACAATATTATAAAGGTGAGATCATAAATAATTTGAAACATATAAAGTATGTTACTCCACTCTTCCAACAAATCACTATAATGGTCCAAAGGTTATACCCATTTATCTTTCCACAGATAAGATTCATAATCTTGATTCATATTGAAAGAAAAGTTTATGTGCTAAATAACACCTTGAAAGTCTTTAGGAGTTAAAGTTTCAAAACTATTGAGAAAAATTTTTTCAAAAAAGGGTATTTACTCTAAGTTTAACCATATAGAGGAAAAGCTTCAAATCTTCATAAACCAGTGGAGTTTTAAAGCTAAAAATGTCTTTTAAAGTTATTTCTAAAAACTGGTGAAATGCATGTGTAGAAATCACTTATTGAAGATGAAACAATTGAAATGGAAGGATTAATAATATAGGTTATCTACAAAAAGGACCGTGTGCCTAAATGCTATATTTGTCATATGTATTATTAGACATTTGTGACCTTTTGCCTACATGTTGTCTCAAAATGAATGTGCCTCCTTTGGTGCATGGCTTAAGGATGAGGAGGATAAGCCAGTCCTCCTCTCAATGAACATTTAGGGACTTTAATTTTTAAAAAATCATTTATTGAAAGTATGTATTGAGCATATCTTCCTATTTCTTCTATTTCCATTGTTATGCCCAAATGTTTTATATTTTTCTTTTTTCTGAGTAGATTTGCCTAGCAATTTTCCACTCTTAGAAGAGGCCATATTTTCTTGTATACCAATCTTTAAAAAATGGTCTAAGCATACATGTTTGTATGTACATGTGAATACACACATATTTTTAAAGAAAAGCAAACAATACACTGAAAAGGCCCAGCCGGCATGACTCAGTGGTTGAGCATCGAGGAGGTCATGGTTCGATTCCCAGTCAGGGCACATGCCCAGGTTGCAGGCTCGATCTCCAGTAGGGGGCGTGCAGAAGGCAGCCAATCAATGATTCTCTCTCATCATTGTTGTTTCTCTCCTTCTCCCTTACTCTCTGAAATCAATAAAAATATATTTTAAAAAATAATAATACACTGAAAAGTATACTATATGCACTTCCTGCACCTTCCAAAAGCTTTTTTCCTGGAAAAAGGATACCTAATCATTCTTTTAGTCAAGACTAATGTTTAAAATCACTTTTGCTGATTACAATGACAACAAATGGAAAATACCAAAAAGTGTATGCAAAATCAATTTCAGTCATAAACCCAACCACTCAGAGATAACATTAGTTCCTTCTTTCTTTGCATAATACAAACAAAGATACAGGGTACAGATTATATGGTATACAAATCAGATAGTATCCTAGGACTTCTTAACATAGAACACTATGTTTAAGTAGACACCTCAGAAATCTAGTTCAACTTGTTCCTATGTGGTTGTCCTACCTTGAAGACCAAAAATGACCTGACTCCCAAAGGATATAATAAGTAAAAGAATCCCTGGACAGCCCAGCCAGAGTGGCTCATTGATTGAGCATGGACCCATGAACCAGGAGATCACGGTTGAATTCCTGGTCAGGGCACATGCTCAGGTTTCAGGCTCCATTCCCAGTAGGGGGCAAGCAGAAGACAGCCAATCAATGATTCTCTGTCATCACTGATGCTTCTCTCTCTCCCTCTCCCTTCCTCTCTCTGAAAATCAATAAAAACATTTTTTTAAAAAGAAGCCCTGGCCCTAACCGGTTTGGCTCAGTGGATAAGAGCGTCGGCCTGCGGACTGAAGGGTCCCAGGTTCGATTCCGGTCAAGGGCATGTACCTTGGTTGTGGGCATATCCCCAGTAGGAGGTGTGCAGGAGGCAGCTGATCGATGTTTCTCCCTCATCAATGTTTATAACTCTCTATCCCTCTCCCTTCCCGCTGTAAAAAAATCAATAAAATATATTTTATAAAAAAAAGAAAGAAAAATAAATAAATAAAAAGAAGCCCTGGACAAAACTTAATCATAAAGTTACATGTCTTTCATGCTAAACCTGTTAGCCTAGCTTGGAATACTTGGAATACTTTCCAGATGACAAAAAAGCAAGTACTTAATTAGTTTGTACTCTGTTAAAGATTCAACTTCTTCCATACTCCTACAGACATCTTTGCCATCACAATCAAAGCATATTTTCCAGTAAAAGATCAATCAATATTTAGACCTAATATTAAATAAACCCAGAATCAACTAACAAGAAGGCAAAGTAGCCCTCCGGGAAACATGCCCTTGCCTTGCCTTCCCTCTCCGCGCCCCCCCCCCAGATACATTACTATTACCTTCCTCCCTCCCAAGCTCCAAGGGCCCTTCCTTTGCCTCCATAACTCATTCCTCAGCCCATTTCTTCTAGGAATTACTTCTTCCACCTCTGTGATTAACCCAATAAATGTTCTCCTATTAAAAAAAAAAAAGAAGACGACGAAGAAGAAGGCAACGTGGCTAGGGAAGAAACCCAACTTCAACAGTCACAAGAAAAATTAAGGGTAAATTAAGTTACCAAATTCCTTGTTACTGCTTTCCCATTCCTATCCTTGGGGATCAATTACCTCAAGATAAAAAGTAAGACTGCCTTTTGCACTGCTGGTGAGAATAATACAGATTGGTGCAGTCACTATGGGAAGCAGCATGGAGTTACCTCCAAAAATTAAAAATGGAAGTGCCTTATGAACTAGAAATTATACTTCTAAGAATTGATCCGAAGAACCCTGAAAGAACACATGCACCTCTATGTTCACTGCATTGTTATTTACAATAGTCACCATAGGGAAGCAGCCCAAGTCTCATCAGTAGATGAGAGGATAAAAACAGCTGTGGTTCATTTACACAATGGAATACTACATTGCTGTAAAAAGAAGGAACTCTTACCCTTTATGATAGCATGGCTGGACCTGGGGAGTATTATTCTAAGTGGAATAAGCCAGTCAGAGAAAGACAAATATCATATTATCTCACTTATATGTGGAATCTAATGAACAAAATAAACAAACCACATAGAAACAGACTCATAGATACTGAGAACAGACTGACAGCTGTCGGAGGGGAGGGGTGTTAAGGGGCTAGGTGAAAAAGGTAAAGGGATTAAGATAAAAAAAAAAGAAGAAGAAGAAAAAAACCCACCTCACAGACAAAACAGCAGCATGGTGGTTAGAGAGGAAAAGTGGAGTCGGGGTAGGTAGAAGAGGATAAAGGGGCCCTAGCCGGTTTGGCTCAGTGGATAGAGTGTTGGCCGGTGGACTGAAGGGTCCCAGGTTCGATTCTGGCCAAGGGCACATGCCCAGGTTGCAGGTTCATCCCCAGTAGGGGGCCTGCAGGAGGCAGCCAATCAATGATTCTCTCTTATCATTGATGTTTCTATCTCTCTCTCCCTCTCCCTTCCTCTCTGAAATCAATAAATATATATATTTTTAAAAAGAGGGTAAAGGGGGAATAAATGCTGATGGAAGGAGACTTGCCTTGGGGTGGTGAACACACAATACAATACACAGATGATGTATTACAGAATTGTACACCTGAAACCTATGTAATTTCATTAACCATACGGTTGACTGCATGTTCAAAACAGAGAAAACACCATGCAGATGCTGTCGCTGACAACTGTCGCAGACTTCTTTCCACCAAAAGGATTCTGGACATAATTTTAAAGGAAAAGTTCTCCTCTACTGCCTATTTCATTGCTACCATTTCTAGAAAAAGCAAAATGACGGAAATCTACACATTCGTTTCAGGGGCAGGACCTTCCAATTTCAAAACGTCAATTGAATTTAGCAATTTTAACTCTCGGTCTTCTCTTGAGAGATGTTGAGACAGGAACTAATTTTTTTTTAATATATTTTATTGATTTTTTACAGAGAGGAAGGGAGAGAGATAGCGAGTTAGAAACATCGATGAGAGAGAAACATCGATCAGCTGCCTCCTGCACATCTCCCACTGGGGATATGCCCGCAACCCAGGTACATGCCCTTGACCGGAATCGAACCTGGGACCTTTCAGTCCGCAGGCCGACGCTCTATCCACTGAGCCAAACCGGTTTCGGCTAGACAGGAACTAATTTGCTTTCTGACTTCAGTTCAACAAATTTTTGTACCCAACAGCAGCAGGGCGGGCAGCTCAGCTGAAAGGGGTTGGGGGATTGGGTGGGGGATAGGTGTGTGTGTGTGTGTGTGTGTGTGTGTGTGTGTGTGTGTGTCTGTCTCTGTGTCTGTGTCTGTCTGTGTGTGTGTCTGTGTGTGTGTGTGTCTGTCTGTCTCTGTGTCTGTCTGTGTGTGTGTCTGTGTCTGTGTGTGTGTGTCTGTCTCTGTGTGTGTCTGTGTCTGTGTATGTGTCTGTGTGTGTGTGTGCCTGTACCTGTGTGCCTGTGCCTGTGTGTCTGTGTCTCTGTGTCTGTCTGTGTGTCTGTGCCTGTGTGCGCAGTGACAGGCCGGGAATCTGCCTGGGGCAGCGGGGCGACCGGACCTTGAACCCTCAGCGTCAGCTGACTGCACCGCCCGGCGCCGTCTCCACCGGGCCCGAGTTACCGACTTCCCCCTCGGAAAAGTCGGTGATGGAGAACCGGGTTTTAAGTGGGTGAAAAGATAAGAATCGGACCGGCCGGCTGAGCAGACGAGGCCTGGGGAAAGGGGCATTTGGGCCCAGCCCCCGCCCGCACTTCCGGGCCCCGACGCCGGCCGGGCTCCCCGAGGCGGCGGTCCCCAGAGGCCTCGCAGCCGCCCCAGGCGCCTCACTACGCAGCCGGGCGGCAGCCACCCGGGCCTGCGGCCCCGGTTCCGGGAGCAGCGGCCGCCGCGCGCTGGCTCCGCACTGCGGCGTTACCTGTTGAGGAGCAGGGAGGCGGCGCTGAGGCAGAGCAGCAGGAAGCAGAAGAGCGGGTACTGGCGGCAGATCTCGCGCCCCACGTCCAGCCGCAGCCGCTGCTTCAGCTTCTCCCCCATCGTCCGCACCCAGGGCACCATCTCCACCGGCGGGGCTGGAGCTGTGCGACACACTGAGGTCGAGGCGACCCCCATTCACCTCCGCGCCTCCGCCCCGCCCGGCTGCCGGCCCGCCGGCCGACTCCCACCGCCGCCGACCGGCGGACTGTCCCGGGGCTGCAGATGCCCAAGCCCCGCCCAAGGCCCCGGCCGCGCGTGCGCGGCCGCCGGCCAAGGGGACAGAAGCACCACGTGCCCCAGGTCGTCACCCCGCGCCGGCCCCCGCGCGTCTCGCCCCTCCGCCCTCCGTGCCAGAGTCGCGCGCCGGCCTCCCCGAGAGGATCCTGCGCCCCCGCGACCCGCCGGGAGAAACGACAGCGCCCCGCGGCTGCCCGGCCCGGCCTGCGGGACACCTCGAGCTCGCGGGCGGCTGGAGCTGTAGTCATTGTGACGCGCACCCGCCACTCAGGCCCCGTCCGCAGCGGAGGCTTAGCGCGGGGGGGAGGACAGGTGTGAGCTTAGCCTTAGCGCCACGCCCGAGGGGGAGCGAGGAGGGACGCTTGGTTCCTAGCTGCGCGCGGGTGAGTCCAGCCTGGATTACGGATGAGGCACACCCACTGGGCCGCCACCCCGGCGAGAGATCAGTGCCGACAGCCCCGCGGGCCTCGCCAGCCTCCAAGGGTTTGGATGCGGCGGGTTGACAGGTTAGCTTGAAGCCCCCTGGTAGAGTCTCGTGGGGCCTTCGCTTTCCTAAATGTTAGTTGCTGGAAGCATCGCTGAGATACAGGAAGACCTCACCGTAAGAAGTAAAAGTTGGGCGGCGCGCTAAGCGCTTTCATTTAGCCTCTACACATTTCTCTCAGGATGTAAGTACTCCGGTTCTCTCCCATTTTACAGCTAGATTACTGAGGAGGAGAGGAACTCGAATCAGACACTTGGTGAAGCCGGGATTTGGAGCCTTTCTAACCCCAGAGATGGCGCGCTCATGCTGCCAGTCCTTTCTCCTTCCTATCATCGTAACCTCCGAAGGGCAGATATGTGCTCAGAAATGATTTTTTTAAAAACAAAACAAAACGTGGTATATGTAGTTTCTTTAGTATTCCCCAGTGTTATTATGCCGAATACGTGGATATTTAACGATGCATTCTTTTTCCGTCAGAAAGCACCTTTAACTATTCCATTAATGGTAATTATTTAATTTCATTAATAGTATAATTATTACCACCCTTGATCACGAATCAGTACATATTTCTAATATGTACTTTAGGATCAATATCAACACAATTGCTGGATCAAAGGGTAAGAACATGAGACATACTGTCAAATTTCTTCCCAGAATTGTCGAGTTGGACAGTAGTACATAAAAGTATACATTTCTGCCCTGGCCGGCGGCTAAGTGGTTAGAGCTTCAGCCAGCGCACCGAAGGGTTGAAAATCCGTGTGTGCTGGAGGCAACCAATCTATGTCTCTTTCACATGATGTTTTTCTCCCTCTCTCTCCTCTTACCACCACCCACCTCCCATTCTCTCTAAAAAAAAATATATATATATATATATATATAATCAATGGAAAAAATATCTTCGGGCTAGGATTAACAACAAAAAAGTATTCATTTCACTGATCGTCCTCATTAGTTATTGTTTAATTAACATCCCAAATATATACTCACTAGAGGCCTGGTGCATAAGATTCATGCACTGGAGGGATGGGGGGTCCCTCAACCCAGCTTGTACTTTCTCACAGTACAGGAGCCCTCCAGGAATGTCCGACTGCTTATGGAAGAGGGCCTAAGCAATCAGTCGGACATCGTTAGCGCTGCTCCAGAGGAGAGAGAGGCTCCTGCTACTGCGCTCCCAGACATGAGCCCAGCTTCTGGCTCAGTGGTGGGAGCACACTGACCACCAGGGGGCAGCTCCTGCGTTGAGCGTCTGCCCCCTAGTGGTCAGTGTGCATCATAGCAACTGGTCATTCCGCAGTTCAGTTGATTTGCATATTAGCCTTTTATTATATAGGATGTTGTTTCTGACTAAACCATTTAAAAGACTACTGTGTAACATCATTGGGAAGCTTAGTGCGATTTTTAATGTTCTGAAATAAATATCGAAACATAAATTTCACTTTTGTGGCTTTTTTAAAGTGTCTTTGAATCATCTATAAACCCTGGTTTATATAAACATAGGGCTTTACTGAAGTACAAATAAAAGGTGTATCTTGAATTATTCTACATGTATCAAGTGCCTACTGTGGGCTTGAGTACTTTATGATTGGGTAAATTACTTTATTAAATTTTTCCAGGAAGTTATATTGCCAGTCTTTTTTCTGTTTAAAAATTTGCTACCTTTGCCGAAACTGGTTTGGCTCAGTGGATAGAGCGTCGGCCTGCGGACTGAAGGGTCCCTGGTTCGATTCCGGCCGAGGGCATGTACCTGGGTTGCGGGCACATCCCCAGTGGGAGATGTGCAGGAGGCAGCTGATTGATGTTTCTCTCTCATCGATGTTTCTGACTCTCTATCTCTCTCCCTTCCTCTCTGTGAAAAATCAATAAAATATATTAAAAAATAAAAATAAAAATAAAAATTTGCTACCTTAAAGGCCTATTCTAAAATTGCTGTGTAACTTTTCACTGAGATCTGTTCTGTTCAAATTAAACATCTTTATAACAATCAACTAAAACATCTTTCCCATATAATTTTATCAGAGGCAATTAGAATAAGCTAACTACTAAACAATATGCAACTTAAATTTTCATATTACTCTTATGCTCAGAAAGTAGAAAAAAAAATAAATTTCTGCCATAGAAAATTCTTCAATATCTACACCTTAAGCAAGAAAAAAATTTTTTCCTGTTGCTGGACATCATTTAATGAAATAAAACTTTATTTCATTAGGAAAGTTTTTAATCTCATTATTTTTATTTTTCAATTACAGTGTACACTCAGTATGTTTTGAATTAAGTTTCTAAGTGTTTTCTCTTTAACCTTATAATCTAATATCCACTTTAACACATACACAGATCTTGAAATTTTTTTCAACCTTTTATTAAGTTTTGGCCCTACACATCCCCAGTAGGAGGTGTGCAGGAGTCAGCTGATTGATATTTCTCTCCCATTGATGTTTCTAACTTTCTGTCCCTCTCCCTTCCTCTCTGTAAAAAATCAGTAAAATATATTTTTTTTAAAAAAAAGTTTTGGCCCTAACCGGTTTGGCTCACTGGATAGAGCGTCACCTGCGGACTCAAGGGTCCCAGGTTCAATTTCAGTCAGGGGCATGTACCTTGGTTGCAGGCACATCCCGGGGGGGGGGGGGGTGAAGCAGGCAGCTGATCGATGTTTCTCTCTCATCGATGTTTCCAACTCTATCCCTCTCCCTTTCTCTCTGTGAAGAATCAATAAAATATATTTTTTTTAAAAAAGTTTTGAACTTCCAATGGGGATATGGGATATCCACAATTAATCTTGGTTCTAAAACCAGCTCCACTTTCTATAGAAAATGTTAACTTGGGCCAGCACCGGTTTGGCTCAGTGGATAGAGCGTCAGCCTGCGGACTGAAAGGTCCCAGGTTCGATTCTGGTCAAGGGCATATATCTTGGTTGGGGGCACATCCCCAGTAGGACATGTGCAGGAGGCAGCTGAGCAATGTTTCTAACTCTCTATTCCTCTCCCTTCCTCTCTGTAAAAAATCAATAAAATATATTTAAAAAAAAGAAAGAAAATGTTAACTTGGTCTATCTCAACTCCTAGATCCTCAACTCTAAAACAGAAATACCTTCTTCATAAGTTATAGAGATTACTTTGGGTGGAAACTGCCTATTAAATGTCTTTATACAATGCTTAATGCAAAAAGGTTTCTTATTTTGTGGATTTATGAACATGACAAAAACCAGCCAAATCAATTAGCTTTATTTAGATTATAATCTAAAATGACAATGATGTGAAGTCAAAGTTACCATACAGGAAACTGAGAACTTTAATGGCTGCCCTGAAGTTCTAAACCTGCAGTGTCCAATAAAGTAGCTAATAGCCATTATCTGGCTGCTGAATGTTTGAAATGTGGCTAGTTTAAATAGACATGTGTTATACCTATAAAATACACACCAGGTTTTGAAGATGGCATGAAAACAACATAAACAACCTCAATTTTTAAAACTTGATTACATGTTAAATAATATTTTGGAAATAATGGCTAAAAAATATTAACCTATGTTTCTTCTATAATGTGGCAACTAGAAATTTTAAATTACCTTTGTGGCTTGCACTGTGTATATCTACTAGACAGTGCTGGTTCAGACTAATGTTAGCTGTGGAGAGTCAGTACAATTAAATAAGTTTTTCATAAATATCACAATTATCATGTGTGCTAAAAATACATTTTCAAATTTAAAAAGTAAAAAATAGTTGATAATACATTCACCTAAAGGGCTCATAAATTACAATCCAATAATATCTCCAATATTGGATATACATTGAATATTTATAGAATTAGCAAATAAGTATAAGGCACTGTGCTAAAGGTGGTAGCAGATACAATGATTTAGATGAATTTTTCTGACCTCCAAAGGAGATATGTCACATATGAAAAAATGTATAACAAAGGGCATATCCTACCTAATAAAAGAGAAACATGGTAATTAGCGTACGAACGCTACCCTTCCCATTGGCTAATCAGGGAGGTATGCAAATGAACTGCCAGCCAAGATGGTGGCCGGCAGCCAGGCAGCTTGAAACTAACATGAGGCTTGCTTGCTTCAGTGACGGAGGAAACCAACGTTCCCTGCCTGCCTTGCTGGTCTCTGAGCTTGCAGTTTGAAACATTGTAACAAATATAGAAGCTAAACAAAACCCCAGAAACCTGCTTTCAGCGAGCCGGATCTCAAAGCTGGAGTTATACATTGTTTCGATTATAGAACCGAAACAAACCAGATACCTCCTTTCAGCAGCAGAGGCCTAAGAGCTGGAGCCTCAGAGCTAAAGCTGGCCCAGAATAAAAAAGAAAAAAAAGAAAAAAAGGAGCAGTTGGGAGCTTCAGTCGGCCTGAAAACAGCCCTCAGCCCCTCACCCAGACTGGCCAGGCACCCCAGTGGTTACCCCCACCCTGAAGGGTGTGTGACCAGCTGCAAACAGCCATCATCCCCTCACCCAGGCTGGCCAGGCACCCCAGTGGGGACCCCCACCCTGGTCCAGGACACCCTTCAGGGCAAACCAGCCAGGCCCACCCATGCACCAGGCCTCTATCCTATATAGTAAAAGGGTAATATGCCTCCCAGCAACGGGATCAGCGGAGCAGCGAGGCCTCCTGGCACCGGGATCAGTGTGACAGGGGGCAGCGCCCAAACCCCCTGATCGCCCTGCGGCTGTGTGTGTGACGGGGGCGGGGCCACAACCTCCCTATCCGCCCTGCTCTGTTCGTGATAGGGGAAGACGCCCCAACCTCCTGATCAGCCCTGCTCTGTGCCTGATATGGGGGAGCTCCCCAACCCCCTGATCGCCCTGCAGCTCTGTGTGTGACAGGGTGCGGCGCCCCAACCCGCCCCCCCATGGGCCCTGCTGTGTGTGTGACAGGGTAGAGCCATAACCCCCCCTGATCGGCCCTGCCCTGAGTGTGAGAGTGGTGGCACCCCAACCCGCCCCCCACGGGCCCTGCTCTGTGTGTGATGGGGTAGAGCCATAACCTCCCCACTGGCCCTGCCCTGAGTGTGACAGTGGCAGCGCCCCAACCCCCTGATCGGCCCTGCTCTGTGTGTGACAGGGGGCGGTGTGCCAACTCCCCTATCGGCCCTACTCTGTGAGTGACAGGGGGGAGCTCCTCAACCCAGATGGGCCCTGCTCTGTGCGTGACAGGGTACGGAGCCCCAACCCCCTGATTTGCCCTGCTCTGTGACAGGGGGTGGCGCCGCAACCTCCCCATCAACCCTGCCTTGAGTGTGACAGGGGGCGGTGCCCCAACCCCCCAATCGGCCCTACCCTGAGCGTGACTGAGGGTGCCATCGCAACCTCCCAATCCGCCCTGCTCTGTGCATGACAGGGGGTGGCGCCCCAACTCCCCAATCAGCCCTGCTCTGAGCCCAACCAGGGGCTGCACCTAGGGATTGGGCCTTCCCTCTGCCACCTGGGAGCAGGCCTAAGCCAGCAGGGCGTTATCTCCCAAGGGGTCCCAGACTGCAAGAGGGCACAGGCCAGGCTGAGGGACGCCCCCTTCCCGCCCCCCCGAGTGGACAAATTTTTGTGCTCCGGGCCTCTAGTCTATACTTATAAAAGGGTAATATACTAATTAGACCAGATAGACTGGACATCATTCCGGATATCCTTCCTGACAAAGCCAGGGCCCGGGTGGCACTGCCTGGCTCCCTGGAGCCTGCGGCCGGCCCGGGAGAAGCCAGCCCGGGTCCCGGGTGCCTGTGGCCAGCCAGAGAGACGGAAGCCTGGGCCCCAGGTGCAGTGGCTGAGGCAGTTAGGGGCAATTAGGCAGGCAGGCAGGAGAGTGGTTAGGGGTGATCAAGCAGGCAGGCGAGCGGTTAGGAGCTAGTGGTCCTGGATTGCAAGAGGGTCCAGGCCGGGCTGAGGGACCACACTCCACCCCACCCCCAACCCCCAATACATGATTTTCATGCTTCGGGCCTCTAGTTTATGTATAAGGGCTGTAGTAGTTTTTTATTATAGTTTTAATGGCAGGTGATGGCAAAGGGAAACTTTCAACTGATGAGGATGGGGAAAGGCTTCCAGGAAGACAATAATTTGAGCAAAGACTAGAATTTCTCAATTTGCTTTCAGTTAATTTTCAGAAGTCATGCAGCAAAACAAAATGTTAACTATTTAAAATGCTTTTAAGTAATTCAATCTGGCCCTAACCTGTTTGGCTCAGTGGATAGAGTGTCTGCCTGCAGACTGAAGGGTCCCAGGTTCGATTCCGGTCAAGGGCATGTACCTTGGTTGCAGGCACATCCCCAGTGGGGAGTGTGCAGGAGGCAGCTGGTCGTTGTTTCTCTCTCATCGATGTTTCTAACTCTCTATCCCTCTTCCTTCCCTCTCCCTTCTTCTCTGTAAAATAATAAAATATATTTTTTAAAAAAATAAGTAATTCAATCTGTTGTACCAGTAATCAGACCTCCTTAACTCTGATGACCCTGAATAAACACGAATTTGTTGAGGGCCATTATTTGTGTGGGCTGAGTGTCAGGAAGAGGATAAATGAATACACACTATCCTTAGAAGCCATTTCAGTCCCTACTTCTCACAGATGACTCCTATAATCTTGGAGCATGCTCTCCTATCACAGGATTAGGATTCACAAACCCATTTTTCTCCCCTATGTCTCAAAGCATGAGGTGCGTATTTTACATTTTGTGGCAGTGTTATCTTTAGTCTTAATTTTACATCTCATAAACCTCTTTTTCCCACAATCTACCCTCTGTATCAACCTCTGGAAATTAAGCACCTGTTAAAGAAACCATTGAACTGATTTTTTTACTCCAAGAAATATTCCTTTCCTAGGTTTTCAAAATAGGAACTCATTACAATGGAGAATATGTAATTCAAGGAAGAGCATCAAGGGATTTTTATGAATAGTTTAAGGTGTTAAAAATGCAGTTATTACTTTCATATTTAATGCCTCCCCTCTCTTGTGGCGACAAAGTAAAACCTCAAACGGTAAGATCTGAAGAACTACAATTTTATACAACTCACTGGCTCAAATAGATCCTCTCTGGGTAAAAGCTCTTTTGACCATGAAATTCTGGGTGGTCATCACACCAAAAACTTAAACATTCAATGTTTGTCACCTTGTTTCTAAGATATAATGGAATAGCCATCGTCTCAAACCTCACTTTCATAGAAATAGGTAGTTGGTTATAACTTCAGAAAATGTAAATTATTTAGTAACTGATTAAAAACTGAAAATAATGCTCACCTGCCTGATGATAAATATTAAAGATTGAGTGGAAAGGCACTTATAATCTAACACTACCGTTCATCTTGTATAAGATGACCAATTTTTTTTAACTACTTTTCAAAGTTACTCTTTAAATAAAACATTCCACTTTCTTTTTTTTTTCAACCTGGACACATGCCCTACCAGGAATCAAATTTTGACCTCCTGGTTCATAGACCGATGCTCATCCACTGAGCAACATCAGCTGGACTATTTTTTGTTAACTATAGAGACAATGGCTTTCTTTCATAAAAAGTCTTAACAATATTCAGATGTTTAAATATATTTTCACCTGACTCCAATAACTTCTAAAAATATTTTGGAAAAGCTTTGCAAATCTTCCTCTTACCTCTTGATAAGATATACTTTAAAATATAAAAACAAAAGCACTTTCATGTGGTACATATAAACGACCATGGAATTAGGCATAGTTCAGAAATCATGAAAATCACTAACACTGATACTTCAATTCCAAGTCTAGTAAGGTTACTACCAAATAATTAAAATCATTATCTTCACTAACTTTTGCTATTTTGATAAGCTGATCCCAGCTATAATAAACTCATTATATCCAAGTAGAAATCTTGAATAAGAAAATTATGAAATCCTTATTGAAAATGAAAGTGCCCTTTAATTTTTTATGTATTTATTTTTATTGTTTTCAGAGAGAAAGGGAAACATCAATGCTAATTATTGACCAGCCAGCTGCCTCCTGCACGCCCCCTACTAGAGATTGAGACCACAGGTCGACACTCAACCACTGAGCCATGCCAACCGGGCCTTATTGAAAATTGGAAAAAATCCTCTACATTCAAAGACAGTTACCATTTAAATTTAGGGATTTTAACTCAATGAACATTTTACAAGTCTGAATTTTGAGCATTATCAGAAAGCCACATATAGTCTGAGCCATCTCACCCAGTCTGGGAGAAGGGACTGCAGGTTGGCTGGCCAGGGGGAGGGACTGTGGGAGGTTGGCCAGCTGCAGGAGGTTGGCCATGGGAGCACACTAACCAGTCATTTGGTCACTTAGGTTTTTGTGTGTATATAGATAGATAGATAGATAGATAGATAGATAGATAGATAGATAGATAGATAGATAGAGTGCGAGCGCGCCTGGTACACTAAATTCGTGCACTCAGGGGGGTCCCTCAGCCCAGCCTGCCCTCTCCCAGTCCAGGAGCCCTTGGGGCATTTCCAACTGATGGCTTAGGCCTGCTCCCAGCCTGCAATCAGACATCCTTAGCGCTGCCACGAAGGCAGGAGAGGCTCCCACCACCACCACCACTGCGCTCACCAGCCGTGAACCCAGTTTCTGGCACACTGGCCACTAGGGGGCAACTCCTTGTGTTGAGCATCTGCCCCCTGGTGGTCAGTGCACATCATAGTGACCAGTCGTTCTGCCATTTGGTCAATTTGGGTTTTTTTGTTTTTTAATATATATTTTATTGATTTTTTTTCTTACAGAGAGGAAGGGAGAGGGATAGAGAGCTAGAAACATGGATGAGAGAGAAACATCGATCAGCTGCCTCCTGCACACCCCCTACTGGGGATGTGCCCGCAACCAAGGTACATGCCCTTGACTGGAATTGAACCTGGAACCCTTCAATCCACAGGCCAATGCCCTATCCACTGAGCCAAACCAGTTAGGGCCATTTGGACAATTTGCAGATTAGCCTTTAATTATATAGGATAATTAAGAACTCTATTGCAGATGTTCAGACAGCATTATTAGTTGTATTCTCAGGTTTGTTCTTTAATGTTTTTTTTTTAAATATATTTTATTGATTTTTTACAGAGAGGGAGAGAGATAGAGAGTTAGAAACATCGATGAGAGAGAAACATCGATCAGCTGCCTCCTGCACATCTCCCACTGGGGATATGCCCGCAACCCAGGTACATGCCCTTGACCGGAATCGAACCTGGGACCCCTCAGTCCGCAGGCCGACGCTCTATCCACTGAGCCAAACCGGTTTCGGCTCTTTAATGTTTTTACTTATTTTTAGAGAAAGAGGGAGATGGAGAAACATCAAGCCCACAACCTAGGCATGTGCCCTGACTGGGAATTGAACCAGCAACTTCTTGGTGCATGGGATGATGCTCAACCAACTGAGCCACACTGGCCAGGGCTGTTTGGTGTTTTGTTTTTAAATATATAATTAAAAAGATTAGTTCACTTTCAGCTCTTGAGACTAAGAAGAAAGCTTCTCCCAGAATGCTCACAGAAACAGATGGCAGTATTGGAGCAATTTTTGTAGGGCTTCCAAGTTAAGAATCCAACAATAAATATCCCTATGTAAATAGTCCCTTTCATGTACTGGGTTTTCAAATGTTGGTAACACATTATGTATTACTCTTAAATTGGTTTAAGCCTACTTATATATTCAGCTTCTGCCAGTTTCTTAGCTTTCTTCCACTATGTTAAAGCAGCATATAACACTAATCATGGGAGGATGGAAATTGTGATTACCACATACACTATTGAAAGGTAGCAATAACAACAAATATATAATTTAAACTAGAGGCCTGGTGCATAAATTCGTGCATGGGTGAGGTCCAGCCGGCCTGCCCCGATCAGGGCCGATCAGGCCAAGGGGAGAGGCTATGGGCCAAATTGGCCAGCCAGCTCCACCCTCTGGTCAAATTCCTGGTTGAACTTCCAGTCGAGGGACAATCTGCATATTAGCCTTTTATTATATAGGATTCTGAATTCTTTTTGGCGGTTACAAAGCATAGAAATATCAAATTTTAAAATGCTGCCAGATGCTTTAAAACCATGGTTTACTACTAAAAGTTATCTTATGCAGGTTGATAGATTTTGGGTTTTGACTTGTTACAAACCTATAGTACAAACAATAAAAGAAAACTCAGGTAACAGGAGAGGGAAAGTCAGAAATTTTATCTTCATGTTCTAATTATACATGTTTCTCAAGGATTCTTTGTTGATAATTTTAATGAACCTACAACAAGGAGACTTTACTATTTGGGCTGAAGAGGATTTTTGTTTGAGTGGTTGGCTTGGATGAGATAGAACTCTTAAGACACCCAGGCATCAAGACAAGGCAAGCAGAGTGTTTATAGAAATTATCAAGCTGAGGCCAAATTATAAATTTTTAAATTGCATATGTGGCTTGTATTTTATTTCTATTGGACAATGCTGTTGTAGACTCTACAGATATGGAGAGCCATTATAATTAAATGTGCCATTCAGAAATTTGGTGTTTAGAAACCATTTAAGATATTTGTAAATATGAAGTTCACCCAGACCTGAAGGGTAAGGGTAGGACTTGGATAGAGAGGATATTTCAGGCCTATTCGGTCACAGTAAATGATCAAATGTAGCTAGCTGAATGTGGTAAGAAAAACTAATAGGACATATTCGCTGACAAAGCAGAGCACTCTAACATGTACAGCAAACAGCTGAGATTATCAAGATCTGACATAAACAGGAGTCCACATAGATGTGATGCCAAGCTGTGAATATAAGTGAGATCTAGGCGACATGTATAGAGAAAAAGAAGGAAATGAGGACAGACAAGAACAGGGCAATCAGAAAATATCAAGAGAACCAGCAGAGTGCCAAGAAAACTTTTCAGGTAGAGTGATTCAGTGTAGCTTAAAGAAGTTACAGCTTTTAAAAAATATGATTTTCCTATCAGGCTACTGGTATCCTTCCTTTGACCAGCTCTTGAAAATAAGAGGAAAATCAAATTAAAAGGGGAATGAATCATTCTAAAACCACCAAGCTGCCTAAAAGGATGCAATAAAATGCATTATCCTGATAATGAAATTTATGGGGTTTCAACCTAAAGACAGTTTACTGAGGGGCATGGAAGAAGAGATTGTTGTGCATAGAACAGTTAATGCTACTTTGGATTATTTGTTGGCCCTACAATTTTTATAACATTTTTTAATTATTAGCAATAAAAGCAAATTTAGTAGGTTCAGCAATTTAGCCTTTTATTTCCTTATCAGGTTATTATATTACCATTATACCAAATGAGAATTTTGCTTAGAATTTCAGAACTAAGAGACTTGAGATAAATGAATACTAAATCTAAAGATTAAAAAATGTAATTACTACACAAAAGTAGGTCCATGTTGCTCATATATTAATTTCATCTGTTATTCCAGGCTAACTCCCATCTAGTACAATATTAAAACAATAATTTAGGGTATCTGGGAATAACCTAAAAAATGCTTGATACAATTTTCTTCCTCAGAATAAACAGGCTCCAATGTTTCCTTAAGTGTTAGAAAAGTATTTGTCCTACTCTCTTTCTCAAAAAGCAACTAAGTATCACAAAAATAAAGTACCAGGAAATGTTCATGTATGTAAGCTATTACTGGGTGAAGTCTTTTATAATGTAACATTTCCTATATATTGTGAAACTAAGCCTTCACAATTAAAGTATGAATGAAATGAAGCAGGAAATCCGCTAGGTAGAATTTTACCAAAAACACAAGCTGTATCTCACAGAATGCTGAGCTGGGGATTAAGTCAGAATTTAATATCTTTTTACAAGAAAAGAAACTCAGGACCAAAGAAGTTATATTAGTTTGTATATAGTTCCTTTAAATGTCTCAATGATTAAGAAAACATTATTTTCATTGTTTTTTCACCTAGAACTATTGGGGAAATAAAAGGAAGTATAGTTGACCTCTTTTCCCTTAGATTGTCAAATAAAAAAAATGACTACAACCAATAGAATAGCCATCTGGTGTGAATCAATCAAAATTATACCTATTAGCCCTAGTCGGTTTGGCTCAGTGGATACAGCGTCAGCCTGCGGACTGAAGGGTCCCAGGTTCGATTCTGGTCAAGGGCACATGCTTATTACTGGCTCAATCCCCAGTAGGGGGCGTGCAGGAGGCAGCCAGTCAGATTCTCTCTCATCATTGATGTTTCTCTCTCCCCCTCCCTTCTTCTCTAAAATCAATAAAAAAAATTTGTTTTAAAAAAATACCTATTGTCAGATCAGCAAAAAATGTATTTTAGTGTGCCACAGAATTTTAGTGATTAGTTTGCGTGTGCCAAGAGATGAAAAAGGTTGAACCTCACTGATCTAAGTCATTGAAATTTTGAGACTGTCTCAATGCACATACAGTATTTTTCGTGACCTATACTTAAATAAAATTTATATAAAGTGAATGAATACATCTATATTTACATAAAGGCTACATCATACACCAGAGCCTTACTAGAATGGGAAAACTCTACTAATACAAGAGATTAGCATGACTTATGTCTATCAATTTTAATTGAATGGGTCTCAGTATACTAATAAGCTTTATTTTCCGCTTCAGTTTGCCTTTGTCTGTGTCCTGACCAAAAAAAAAAAAAATTACCCAAGATTTTTGGTACCAAAAACCTTGAAAGTCACTTCTTCCTTGATGTCAGCTAATAAATATTCATTATCACAGAACCTAATTATAAACTAATGTTTTGGTACCTGAAGAGGTCCTTAATAGGCAAAATAATCTAATTTTTTTGAAATACCATACTTGTAAGTTTTTTTTAAGGATTAAAACATCCTAATCACCAAATTAAGGGGAATCTGACACAAGAGTATTAAGAATATATTCCACAAATAGATTACCATGGATTCTCATCAAATCCCAGAACATCAAATCTATAGGAGGTAGATTTAAGAGATCCCGCTAAAAATCAGGAATGTAGTCTCATTACTGGGAAATAGCATACATGAAGGTAGCTGTATTAAATGGAAATAGAAAAAACAAAATAATGCCTAATGGTTTCTTCTTTTTTAATGTGCAGAAATTGTATGCTAAAACAAAACCTATAGTGCCATTCCCAAAAAGGCCTTTTAGAATAATCTGCTTTGCACAGTCAAGGGTGTCTGCATTAAATGTCTAAACAAAATTTCCATCATTAGTCACAAAATGTCTTCTATATACTCATAGCATATCAGGTGCTATACTCTTTTCAAGTAAAATTTATATACAAACTTTTCCTAGACCATTTATTTTAAATGAGGCATGACATGGAAGTAATAATACAGATTAAGGTAGTTTCTTCTAATAAATGCAAGATAATGTACACTATATTGTCGTCTTTTACCCAGTTCTGTTTAAAAACTAGCACTTTATTATTTACACAATTTAGTTAGAAAAGATGAAACTGAGGCTCATATTACTTTTGCACTCACAAGGCTACATGGAATAGGAGCCATTTTTCGTGGGAAGCAAAAGCCAAGACCTCTGGCTTATAAGAGATGGAAAAAAATTTCAGTGACTGAGGGCTGTAAAAACAATTTCAGGGTTAAGCCCCCCTACACCCCCAAGCTCAAACCAAATAACCTACCAGGAGTCAGTTGGGCCTGCCCTTTCTGGCATTGGAAGGGATAGCCGGCTTGCCTGTCTGCTCCTAAGGAAGCTAACTAATATAAAGCCTGTTAGTCCTCATGTTCTTCTCACACAGAGAACTTAAGTCACCCCAGTGGACAGGCCCAGTTATAACCCACGTGAAAAGAAGGAATTCTTACCATTTGCAACAGCATGGATGCAACTGGAAAGCATTATGCTAAGTGAAATAAGCCAGTCAGAGAAAGGTAAATATTACATGACCTCACTCATTTGTGGAATATAATTAACAACATACACTGATGAACAAAAATAGAAGCAGAGTCACAGAAGTATTGAACAGACTGTCCAATACTTCCCTATGAGGGAAGGCAGGGGGTGAGGGGTAGGAGATCAACCAAAGGACTTGTATGCGTGTATATGAGCATAACCAATGGACACAGACAGGGGGATGGGGTGAGGGCATGTGCTGGGGGTGGGGATGGCTGGGGAGTGGTCAATGGGGGAAAAAGGAGACTTATGTAATAGCTTAAACAATAAAGAACATATTTTTAAAAAAAACTCTAAGGTGAAAAGCAAAATTCTCAGCAATTAAGAAACCCTTAAGACTTCAAGTTAAAAAGCAAAATAAAAACCTATGCACAGATGCCCTGGCGAGTGTGGCTCAGTTGGTTGAGCCTTGTTCCATGCACTAAAAGGTTGCTGGTTGGATTCCGGGTCAGGGCACACTCGTGGGTTGTGGGCTCAATCCCCAGTAGGAGGCGTGTAGAAGGCAGCCAATTCATGTTTCTCTCTCTCTCTCTCCCTCTCCCTTCCTCTCTCTCTAAAATCAATACAACCTTTTTTAATTAAGAAAAAAATGCCTATGTACAGAATCTCATAAAACTTTAGAAAACCAATTAACAACAAAAAGTTAATGTGTAAGAAAAAAGATTACCTACACATAAAAGATGCATTCAAATCAGATGGTTACAAGCAACACTGGACACTACAAAACAATGAAGTAACAACTCCAAAGTTCTAATGGAAAATGAAATTGTAGTTTGAATCCTATGTCCAAAGTGTCAAACAAAGGAGCAAGGGCGAAACTATTTTCCCATACGCAAGACTGTTATCATTCATACACCCTTTCTGAAAATATTACCAGAGAATATACTGCAGCAAGAATAAAAGAAAATCTAAGAGGAAGCTATGAAATCTAAGAAATAGTAGAATCCAGCAATGGTATGGGGGAAAAAAAGAATCCTAGAATGACAAGAATACACAGAGCATTAAATGATTAAATAGCCCTAGCTGGTTTGGTAGTGGATAGAGCGTTGCACTGTGGCCTGCAGGGCCCCGGGTTCGATTCCGGTTGGGGGCACATGCTCAGGTTGCGGACTCAATCCCCAGTAGGGGGTATACAGGGGGCAGCCGATCAATGATACTCTCTCATCATTGACATCTCTCTCTCTCCCTTCCTCTCTGAAATAAAAAAAATGTATTTAAAAAATGATTAAATAACCAGAAGAGCTCAGTAAAAAGAAATCAGATACTCAAGAAGAAAAAAATCAGTTATGGTTCATATTTTAGCAATGGCATGAATCTAACCAAATGAACATTAAAAGAAATCATTTTATGTCTTAGAATTTTGCCTTCCAAAGGACATAGAATCTTGTCAAAATAGGATTATCTATGGATCTAAGAGCATCACCCATTTTAAATGTTACATTTTGGCTATCTTCAGTCTAGAGACAAAATATGTCGAAGTGTCATAAACCTGACAGCAGAAAAGTAAAGATGGAATTACCAGGACCTGGGAAATAAAAGACCAGAAAGTACTGAGTATGCTACTTCCTCATCTTATAGTGAGGAGCAAAAGATACTAAACTGTATAAGTAAAGGCTTAAGTGAAGTTTGAGTAATAAAGTTAACCAATTGAATTTAAAAGTTCAACAAAAGGAGAATAGAATTAGTTTAAGCTAAATTCCTCAAAAGGGGTAAATATTGCTTAAATTTATTGAGAGAGATGCAAGCCCTGGCCGATTTGGCTCAGTGGATAAAGCATCGGCCTGCAGACTGAAGGGTCGTGTCCCAGGTTCAATTCCCATCAAGGGCATATGCCCAGGGTTGTGGGCTTGATCCCCAGTAGGGGGCGTGCAGGAGGCAGCCAATCAATGATTTTCCTTCATCATTGATGTTTCTATCTCTCCCTCTCCCTTCCCCTCTGAAATCAATAAAAAAATTTTTTTTAAAAGTTCTTACCACAAAACAAACTTTTAAATGAAAACAAAAGATATGTAAGAATTGAGTCATTATCCTACCCAGTAGGGTGATTCAGTTTGTTGGAGAATCAACACACACACCAAAAAAGGTTGTGGGTTCAATTCCTAGATTGGTGGTTTGATTTCCAGTCGGGGCATAAGAGTCAGACAATTAATGTTTCTTTCTCACATGTTTTCCTCTCCCTCCCTTCCTCTCTCTATAAAATCAATGAGGATTAAGAGGGGGAAAAAGTCATCACCCCTGTGAACTGACTAGGGTGCAAGCAGAGTAGACTTTTGTATCCTGTACTGTATCGTTTCCAGTAGGTCTTCTAAATTTCCTTTACAGTATTAAGTTAAATGATCAACTAAGCGTATGTAATAAATAATACCTTTTTCCATCAGTATTCAAACTAATACATACAGGGTGTCCCCCAAAAAATGTATACACACTTGAACAGCTGATAGCTCAAACTTGAAAACGAAATCTATTTTAATAAAGTCTTTATAATTATTCAACAGGTATAAATATACATTTTCGAAGGGACACCCTATATAATCAGACACCCTTTTCAAGATATTGAACTTCAACCACCTACCAGCTGAAAGGTACACGCGAGCTTATTCATATGGATGCAACCATTGCTCTGGCTACTTTATAGTATATATGATTCTCAGGAATAACTATTGTCAAGACCTTATAGTTATCTAATCTTCATTTTTTTAATCCTCTCCAGAGTGCTCTGCAAAAAGAACCTTATACAAACTTTATGAACGTAAAACCAACTAGATTCTTCATCAGCAAAACAAGAATTCAATATTGAAGTACTCATTCCTCATAAATAAACGAGTATGGACAGGGTTTGTAGGTCAATACTGTTTTGTTCAGCAGCTTGAAATTAAGCTGAACATCAGCATAAAGAAAAATTGCTGGGCTGGGTTGTTCTAATAATTACAATTAGAAATAAACATAAAGCTGCGTATAAATCTCAAGAATTGTCCCTTTAACTTCAAGACAATTGATTTTTTTTAAACATTAGATAATTTAGCCCTAGCCGGTTTGGCTCAGTGGATAAAATGTAGGCCTATCGACTGAAAAGTCCCGGGTTCGATTCCAGTCAAGGGCACATGCCTGAGTTGCGAGCTCGATCCCCAGTGGGGGGCGTGCAGGAGGCAGCCAATGATTCTCTCATCATTGATGCTTCTCTCTCTCCTCCCTTTCTCTCGGAAATTAATAAAACTATTTAAAAACACATTAATTTGCATGTGGGTCTTCAGATTAACTTACATGACCATTTCATGCTCTTTAATTTTTAAAAGCTTTCCATGTTATTAAAGTGGTTTAAAATTTTGATTCCCATTTCAAGTGACCATACCACAATTAAGCCTAATTCAGAAAATAAACTAAATTTCCACCAAACTGAAAAATATCTGGAAGAGTATTTTTAAATGCCTACCTAGCACCATTCAGATTTCCCTGCCATGAAGAGCTTCCAATCTTAAAGGCAAACAAACAAAATAGAAATTAAATAGCTTTAAAGTAGTAATTTAAATAGACTGATAAAAAAAGGCATTAAGCAGGAATAAGCAATATATACATATATATATATATATTTTTTGAAGTAAATACAGAATCTGCAGCTGGGCCCCTTAGCTTTGCTTATGCTGTCCTAAATGCTAAATGGATCTTTAGGAAACCAAGGGTTAAACTAACATTTCTTTTAATTTTAGAATAAAAGGCTTTTTCATCAACTTTTAATTTATAAATGAATATGCAGTGAGGAGTACCTAGAGGGAACAGCACATTTCCTTAATGTTTAGATTCCTAGGAATCCAGTTTCTGCAAAAACTATTGTATTACATATACATTGGGCTGCAGAGAATTGTATTCTGCCAATTCTTATAGATGACCTTTGACGTATCGCTCATTATTTCTTATTTTCCTCCAAGCTCATTCCCAATATTAAATATATTGAGAAACACAATCAGTATATATGCTTTTCTAGCTTTTCATGTTAAAATAAGTTAGAGCAATTTTAGAGGCCTAATTCCTGAGGCTTCCAATTTAAGCAACATCAATACCAAGACGTTCTTCTTAAAAATGAAGCCACAAAGGTTTCTTTACTCATGACAAATAGATGCACCTTGTCTGGCAATTTTGTATTCAAATGATGCAATGCTGGCATTTTATAATTCATTAAGAAAAAAGAGACACTAAACTTCAAATGAAAAATTGTTACATAAATGTCATTCAAATTTCCTTCATTTAAAATTAACACC
The DNA here is from genome assembly GCF_963259705.1 of Myotis daubentonii. Classification (NCBI taxonomy): domain Eukaryota; kingdom Metazoa; phylum Chordata; class Mammalia; order Chiroptera; family Vespertilionidae; genus Myotis; species Myotis daubentonii. The sequence goes on along the minus strand of NC_081845.1, from coordinate 55,471,371 downwards.
TTTAGCCCTAGCTGGTTTGGATCAGTGGATAGACCACCACCCTGCAGACTGAAGGGTCCCAGATTCGATTCCAGTCAAGAGCACATGCCCAGGTTGTGGGCTCGGTACCCAGTGAGGGACATGCGGGAGGCAGCCAATCAGTGATTCCCTCTCATCATTGTTTCTCTCCCACATCCTCTCTGAAATCAGTGAAAAATACATTTAAAAAGTAAAATTGGCTATAGTTCATAAATGACAGAAGATGGCAATTCACTTGGGCATCCTAAAATACTCTCCAAAACATTTTGATATTTTGTCACATGAAGCTTTCCAGAATACAAGTTAAAAGCCTAATAAGTCAGGAGGAAATGACAATTCATTAACATTACAGACAGCAGACTCTCAGATTAGAACTTGTTTTAAACCATTTTATAAACAAATTAAAAATCAGATATCCACTGAGGCTTGTAAATTACTCTAAAATACCCTCATCTTTGTCCTAAGTTTATTGCTTGTTAGGAATACACTTTAGGAAACAGTAATATCTGAAGATGCTAACTTCCATAGTGGTTTATTAGGACTTCTCCCTAACCCAGAGTCTTACTCAACATCATTTCAACCAGAAAGAAGTACTAATTTGGTATCTGCACAGGGAGCCAGAAAGGCAACATAAATGGTTTACAAAATGCCTGTGGTGAATATTTCCAGTATAAAACTGTGACTGTTACAAAATGACAAGTTTTCATTAACGAGAATAAATTTTACTAACCCTAAATACAAACTAATCTCTGTACTAAGGACTAAAAGGACTTACTGCTTCCTCCTTGAAGAAAATCCTAAGTTATGAGCCAACCCCTCCAACCACCACCCCAGCCCAAGAAATGTATTTACAAGTTCCCCACTTTGATTTGCCAACTTAGCTTTATGAAACACATTTTAAACTGTTCACCTACCTAATCTCTTTTGCAGTCATCTAAATGTGCCACATTTAAATAGATTTGTTTCCCCCCCCCCCCCATTTCCTGATTTACTTGCAACCTAAATCTCATTTCCAAACCTTCAGAGACAATGAACGAACACTGCAGAGTAGGGCATGGAAATTACCATGAACTTCTTTCACGTGCATGACCACAGAATATTTTCATCAATTAAAATTAAGTGAATACCAACACTTATATACATATCCCCACCATGTGCTTGAATTAGAAATCTTGGAGAATCTGTTTTTACCATTGGCTAGTTACTTGGAATGTATGGATAATAAAAAGATGTGTGAGCTCTGATTCCAAGTGTCTATTTAAAAGTTGTTAAATGAAGAACGATGGAGGACACCCACAATAATTCTTGGACTCCTGGAGATCCTAAGACATGCTACAAAAATAGGTCTTTATTCTTAGGAAAATATAGTCAGAGCTAGCTTCCTTATGCTATACATAAAATCTTAACATCAGAGGCAGTACAGATAGTACAGATAGTTTTTGAACTGATCTCCAAACAAGCACAAACCCACTACGTTGAAAAGAACAAGTAATTTGAGGTTTTTGGCAAAAGACAGTACTTCACACATCTAATCCAAATCAAAGAGCCTGCAGACAGTTTTCAGGGAGATAAAAGGAATGAAATAAATATAAATTCTATGGATAAATAAATGTAAGAGAATTTAAATAAGCTAACAGAACTATTATTTTTTAAATAAAAATACTAATCAGGTACAAGCTTTTGTTTCTCATGCCAGACTTCTAAATGTTTATCAGACTACTGTTAATATCATTAAAAACCTAATCTTGGACCAGAGCAATAGTTTTAATACTGTTTTGCATTTGTAAAAAAGATTTGTTTTTCCAAACTAAATGCTGCTGGTCGTGAAAAATATTTTAGGTGTATTACTGAAGGCAGACTGTGGTGCTAATAGAACTTAAGTACTTTAAAAAGTGACAGACCAAAATGTCTACCTACTAATTTGCCCACAGTTAAAAACATCTTTTAACATTGGTTTATAATTAGCATCTGAAAAAGTAGTGGCATGCCCTATTGAGTGGTATGATTACTGAGTAATTAGTACTATACATCATCCCCAGAAGTCTGTTCATTGTATGTTATTTACTTAAGTTCATTCATTTTATACCCACCACTTAATTCCTATGCTCAGATAAAAATTTTATATACATCACTGGGGAGAAAATGGTCATGTGGGTATTCTTGAAGTTTTAGGAACCTGAGCAATCATTTACTCTATCTCCCTCCCCTAAATGCACAAATTCCTTCTGCTTTTTCATTTCTCCCCTTAAAATAGACTACATGTCATACTTACTTTGTAATAAAACAAGGTGACCTTCTGCTGTTTCTGGTGATTTTTTACTTAATCAAAAAAGCTGTCCTGAATTTGACAATTTTGCCCAACTAGCATGATGTTCACCCTGATATTAAATAAGTCTTTTCAAATATCTTATATACAAGTGAATACCCCAGATCACCCCATCAATCCATTTCTGTTCTTCATATTTTATCACAAGGAAAATATTTATATTTTGTTAAATCAAACTTGGAGTAATTGGTAAATTTCTCATGATGCAACAACTGCCATCATAAGTGTGCAACCACTCTTTTTGTGCTCAATCTCTCCTTCATCTCTAACATCTGATTCAGTTGCAATGGCCAAAAATCTTCCATATAAAGAATATATTCAATACAATTTTCTCACAATGCAACTTTCTGAAAACTGATTAAATTTATGATCACTTTTGATTGCCAAGTAGTCTGCAGAAACAAAATCTTGCGTCTGTTTTGGTTAGGTAACTCTAACAATCAGAATGCATTTAAGGATACATTTTTCACCCCAAGGAAGGGACTTCACTCTTGGATATAAGACCCATTCCTTGACAATATATACAAAATTTCTTTAACTTGTCATCTGTCCATTCTTTGAAGCTGTCAAAGCCAAGAACCCATAAACAAATCACAAATAGCAATAACCTACATTAGTTAACATTCCCCTTTTAACATGTTGACATTTTTACTAAAGGATTAGTTATTTTTGCATTTCCATTTCTCATATCCCATGACATTCCATATAAATTGCATTATTGCTTTATAGGCCACACAACATTCCAAAGTATGTTTATATGCATTGCCTGTTTTCCTTGATTTCTGGTAAGTTTGATACTGATTTTACTACAGAAATTTAAGTTTGAAAATACCAGTTAGTATTTCTTCTCAGAACTTAATTGTTCACATCACTAATCACTACATGCATATTTAGCTCTGATTATATTGCTCAAAAACTGCACCCATTATCAGAACAGTGCAAATGATATTTAATTTTAAAATTATAATGGCTTGAATTCAGTTATTCAAATGAACACTGTCAAGTTAATTTCACTTGAGTGTGTATATATTTCATCACTACTGTTTACATTACCCAACAATTCTTCACAATTTCTTTATATCAGTTTTCCCTCCCAAATCCCCAAACTAAGAATGGCAAATAGTCTTAGAAACCCACAGCTCCACATTTTAATGTTTTTAAGAACACATTTGTGAACTCACAAAAATGTTCATCTTTCAACTGTGACAATGCAGTTCTTGTTTAAGCCAAATAAACCAGTCCTAAAATCCCAATGAATAATTGAGAATTAACTTAAACACCTTGACAGTGTCCCTTAAAAAGGATATGACAGTAAAGTGCCAATAGGCATGGCAATGACCTCTTTGATGGGATCATTTAACTCCTTGGAACTGGGAAATGCCAGCACCAAAGATTACACTTAGATTCAATTTTACTGAAGGCTACATTTAGTTTACCCACTTTTCACAAACCTATTATACTCATATTGTCAAAATGAAATGTAAATGTTTTGTGTAGCCCTCAAACTTACACTAAGATTTCAAAGAGATGTACTTTAAAAAAGCACGGGGTAATATATAAAATCAGTGGCAGAAAGTTTCATTAAGCACCAGGAACTAATTTTTGTCACCCCATACTCATTTTGTAGGTAAGTTTCAATAACCGGCAAGGCACATTTACATATATTCCAATGAATAGTTATTGACAAATTTTAAATTACACTCTATGTCCCAGCTAACCCAGTAACTGACATACAACATACTAAAATGGTTTATTAAGATAACATAAAAAACCAGTTAATGTGAAACATACAGGCTATTGGCAACCACTATTCTAAAATTATGTAAGTACAAATAAACATACTGAAATGTGTGCAATTCTAAGTTTTTAAACCAGAATATCTGTATACTAACACACATTTATATTAATGACACATAAAAAAAATAAAAACTTTATTACAAAAATAAGTTACACTCGCCTCCAGCTTACAGTATAAAACAATTTTATTTGCAGGAATGCAAAATGATTGTTTGTCATGAGCATTTTGAACATATGACATGTCTAAATTTTGTTAAATTTGCATTTACTGGGGGAACTGGTGTGTATAAAACCCTAAGTATAATAAGCTCTGGTCTTCATCGTGGTGCCTATTGGGTAGTGATATAACTGCAGTATCCCTTTGGGGAAGGGAAAAGGGATTTCTTTATACCAAGTCCTAATTAAACTATAATTTCACTTTTGACTTTAAGCTATCAATTTTGGACTTGGCCAAAAAATTTTTGAGGGTGATTCAATAGAGGATGCTTCACCACTGAACACTCACTGTCATCAAGGTGCTTTAGAAAATTAAAAACATAGCACAAATGATTGTATTCTAGTCTACAAGTTATCATGACCTGCATAA